>NC_142594.1:33023204-33326235 GCF_965207765.1 Zootoca vivipara
AAGCAAGGTTCTTTGAACAGAGTGATGATTCCACTATGAATCTTCCTATTGAAAAAAGAAGTATTAATTGGCCATTGGAGTCGTTCACATTTCTTTCAATGTTAAACCAACTCTGCTTATATGTTGAGACAAATGTGCCAAAACTAAATTAAACAAGACTATGGTGACTCAATAATGCTTAAACAGTTAACTGGATATCAATCCCACAGAACAAAGTGTTTTAAACTCCAACATGTGATAGTGACTACAAGAGTTTTTCCAGATTTACAAATGTAAATGAGCTCATAAAAGATTAGACCAAGTAATTATAGACAGTTTATTTGATAATTCACCTCCAATAAAAGTGTAAGATAAACTAGGGTAGCTGAAAATGTAAATGAGGATGCTATTAATTGTACAAATCACTGTACTCGTCACTTCTTATGAAAACAGTGGTGAACAGTGTAAGAGAGGTGAACAGTGTAAGAGCAAGTCTTTTTCATAATCATAGACTGGAGTAACTAGGTTTTTTTTTCTGCTACAGACGTTTGGTCCATGAACTCTATGCAGGTGGCCTATGGAAAGGCTATGGAACAGTTGAGAATATCTTTACTTTGGTGTTTGATTTTTTCTTCTTCTGATAATGGAAATTGAGACCATTTTGATCATAGTCTGATTACTGAACATTCTAACAAGGCTCTGGCTCAGAACACTTAGAACCCTCAGAAACTCATATTTTGAGTTTCAAAATATGACGCTGGTACAGTCAACTAGTTTTCTAGTTGAAGGGGGCTTCTTAGCCTATGGCCTGTGATTTTTATAACACAGTATTGGTTTTGACAACCATGCAAATGCTTAAGAAATGTTATTAAAATATGAGTTATGCTCTGATGTGTTGATAAAAAAAAAGTTCATTGAGTCGTGTCACCAAAATTATAATGGTCTGAACTCAAGTTTTTGAAAAAATAATTATTGCTGGTAATGTTCAGAATTCAGGGGAAATGCAGCTATTGGTTCAGCCTCTACAGCTGTGTATGGTCTCACTGTGAAGGAATTAATTTGTATTGGTTATCTTAAACAACCACCTGATTAACTATGTACACACAGGTTCCACTTTCTGAACACAATGCGTACCCAGGAAATTGTTAGGTAAGCATTCTCACAATGAGCCGATGGTTTCCATTATTTCCCATGGAAACATTTAGAATCTGTGATTTGTCCATGCTCCTTCCCTCCCTGGTTTCTGCCCAAAAGTGCTGCGGCAAATCAGCAAAAGCCAAACAAAGGGGAAACTAATTTATCCAATCTCTCCTTCTCTCTGATTTGTCTAATCTCTCTCCCTCCATTTCTGCCCACAATGACTTCTGCCCCCCGACAAGCAAAACACAAACAAGTAAGGGAGTAGGTAAACATTTGGCTCTTTGGATATCATTCAAACACCTACAGGTATTTCAAAAATGATTAACCAACGTCATGTACACAATTCACTAAAGCATGGGGGAAGGAAGTAATCCTTTTTAAGCAGAGTAGTCCCATTTTTAATAACTGTCAAATGGGCAATTCTAATGATGCACACAATGTATCTAGCTAGATAATTATTGACAGTATTTTTGTTTGAAGTGGCTGACCAATTTAAACAAACTCTGGATTTAAAAGGATTCTGACATAATGCTCCAGCCACCATGGAAATTCCATTCATTTCAGTGTGGTTTATATAAGGTTCCTGGTATTTATATTTGGGTAGAGGAGACAGTTGTCAGCATGCAATAATCAAATGCAGGGGAAGCGGGAAGGAGACTTACCAGAAATATTCTTTCAAGTTGATCTTGAATGTCTTTCATTCCTGGAAAAGCAGCAACACCTTGAATCATTTCGACAAAGATACAACCAACTCCCCTGGAAAGAAAAAAGTTTAAAATATTTTTTTGGGGGAAATCTCATAGTAGAAACTGGTACAGAGTCTGTACATTGGTTTTCAAGAGATTTTTTTCCTTGCTGCAAAAAGATGCAAGACAGATTACATTGCATGCCTGACATTGACTCAGAACTGTCTCTTTGAAAAGATTTTGTTTCAGTGTGAATTGCAAAATTAAAAAGCTGTTCTGGGGGTTTCTTTGCACAATGGCAGAAACACCCCATGGTTTGTAACATCTTAAATAAAATGAAATGCAGTCACCCTGCAGTACAGGAGCACATGCACAACATATAAACAGGAAATCCCTAATAGGGCCTAGGACATGATTCAAAGAACTGCACAACCAGTTACATGTGCCCAAAGGGTTTGTGCTGGTGCTTATCAAATAGCCTTTCAAGTCACATGGCAAACTGTTTCAAAGCTGTTTGTGTATGAAGGGGGTTTTGTTGTTTTTTACACGTAAGTCAGAATTTCACTGGCTATGTCTAAAATGTTGCTTTAGATACCAGCCACAGTTTTAGTTCTGAACGAACCAGATTCTGACTACTGTATATAGCACAGTTTGCATGTTCTGTTTTATCACTGAACAGTAAAGATATTTACCACTGAATATTACTCTTTCTGACGCTCTCTTTCCAAATAATGAAAGCAAAAGCAACAAAAGAGGCGGCATGTTTATTACTGTGTATGCCATCATATTTATCCTTGACCACAGCTTTATTTACCTTTATTTACAGAAGCATTGTGTTGTGTTTCATTGACTGTTCCTGATTTGACCTAAGCATTGATGTTCTAACACAATAGGGTTAGACATTTGGATAAGATATGCCTCAGCTAAAAGTTTTTTCTACATCTCCATGTGGGTTGAATATGTATCAGTAAATATGCATATCAGTACTCCAACAACATTTGAATAGTTCATGACATAATTGCTAGAATGAAAATAATTCTCAAAAGTATTTTCAAATGCCAATGATATACTTGGAAAGTAACACACTTTAAGTGTGCCAATGTAGTGAAACACCATCTCTTTAAAACATGCAATCTGCTTTCATTAATTAAGAGATCATAACTGAATATTTATAAGTCACATTTGGCAAAGAGCCCTTTAATTAAAACTCATTTAGTGATATAGGTGACTTGTTTTTTAACCCAGTTAGAATATATAGCTAAATTTTAGTGCACAATCTAGTTTAATCAATGCAGACTTAAAAATATTGTTTAAGGTATCTGAGATTGAAAAGAAGCATATTGTTAAAGTATGACAAAGAGCACACAACACACTTTATATCTAATCCCTAGTTACGTTCCTTGTGCTTAAAAAATGGGATTGACATTATTCTCCGTAACTGGCTAGGGCATACGGAAGGAATTGAATTGATGAAGCTGCCATTCGTCACCTACTTTGGTAAATGCTTCATTAAACCCAATGTATCTTCGTCAAACACAGACAATATTTAAAACTGTGATTTAATAATGTATTCATATGAGCGAGAGAGAGAGAGAGAGAGAGAGAGAGAGAGAGAGAGAGAGAGAGAGAGATCTTGCAGACATAGGTATCCTGAAAGCAGGTAGTTCAAATTCTGTTCATGCATCCAAACACTGGCCATTTAATTCATTTTAAATATTAGAGTAATCCTAGGAACTTTTAAATATCTATGAATGTTAAGTGGTAAACTTCATCGATAGAGAAATTTAAAGTTTGGGTTTTTTAGTGAATCATTTAGTAAACTGACTCTTCGTAAAATGGCAATTCTGGAAAATGTAAATTCAGATTGCAAATTTCTTGAATGATGAGCCAAAGATAAGTAGTTGTTACAGTAGGGGTAGAGAACCTATTGTTCTCCAGTTGTTGCTAGATTACAAATCCCATCACCCTTGACCATTGGTGACACTGACTGGAGCTGACATCCAACAACATGTTGAGTGGCATAGGTTCTTCAATTCTGTCTTAGGGCCTGGTCAGACATTACAGGCCGTGTTCAAATATAAGGTTTACTAAAAGAGGGCAAATAACTGTACATAGAACATTGTCTTGTCATCGTCTCATCTACTTCAGTGTTGTCTACATTGGCTGGAAGTGGATCACTGGTGTTTCACAAGGGGGCTTTACAGAAAATAGCAGTAATCAGGATTACAAAAATAAAAATCTAAAAGCCCAATACTGAGGGGGAAAATCTTCTAATTTTGGAGGATTGTTCATTATGCTCTTAATGTGTTCTTGAGGGTCACCTTTTCTGTTCTTCTGACAACCTCCATTGACAGGTATATACCCAATTATAGCAGATGTCTCCTACATACAAAGAGTGGTCCAGAACTAAGTTTTGATACTCATCTCCCCGCAAAAAGGCCCTACAACTGGGCAAACTGAAACAAGGTGTGCCAAATCTGTCTATAGCTGCCTGCATCTTCCTGACTTGCCAGAAAGCAGTATCCTTGGGCTCTTAAAACATGCTAGTGTCCAATGGTTTTTGTTGTTGTTGTTGAATAACCTCAAACTAACATCACAAGTAGCTACCTTAAAGCTGTTGGCAGAATGTAATAGAACCCTTGCATTAAAAACAAAACAACAAAACAACTGAAGCTGGAGTGACAACCATATGATGCAGAAATGTGTGCCTTGCTCTCTCATGACAGCAAGCATAACTAAGCCTATTACATGTACCGGAGGGAACATATGGCCATACTATCTTAATACTGTGCTTCCACTGTTCCTCTTAATTTTCTAGAAGCCTTGTTTTTACCACAGCAATGATGGAACTGAAACTAACATCAACACAATGGATTATGTTTTAATAAGAATTTTGATTGTGGAATTACTGGACAACAGGATGCACTCTCTACTAACAATGCTTATGTAAATTGTTTCAGAAAATATGTCATGTGATGCAACAAGAGGAAAGACTTTAGCTTTTGTGAAATGTTACACTCTAAAATCCTCTAGTGATTTTTTTTTTAAGTAGGGGATGTTGGGAGACTTTGGCACAAACGATTTAAAGCAGGAGTAGTTAAACTGTCCCCTCCAGAAATTATTGGACCACAACTTTAATCATATGTAACCACTGGCTGTGACAAATGGACCTTGAATCATCTTTCCGAGGCCCCTGAAGTTAATCAGGGTTGGGTAGAGTGTCAAGCAATCAGTAGGCAATGAAGAGTTAAAAAATAAAACCTAGGGCTTGGAAAGATGTGGGTTGCGGAACTCCGCTGTTTTTGGCAGAATAGACTAGAACCCTTGCAACAAAAAGAGTTGACAATTTCCACCAAATCAGTCATTCTACCTCCCACTGCCTTCTAAGCCAACATGAATTGAGTTGTATCCAAAGCCAGTCATATTCAGATTTCACTCACTGAAATAATGGACATAAGTAACATAATTGAAATAATGAACATAAGTTCATTAATTTCAATGGGTCTAATCTGAGTAGAATTTAGTTGGCTACAACCCAAAGTGCACATATATGGACAACTTCACTGATTTAAGAATCCTGTTTACACTGTCAAGTTGTACAAACCGATAAGAAATTCAAGGCACTGGATAAGCAACTGCTGGTGAGAGTAGATCTGAAAGTGGCCTCCAGCCCGTATTTGATGGAATTTGTTGTGAGTCTTCCTCCATCATCTATCTAACTTTCTCCCAAACAATTTCATTGCAAGGAGGTCCCCAGCCCAGAAAATCGTTCTACAGATCCAGGTCTTGTGCCAAGTGAGATGGAAATCCTATGGACTGCTGTACTCTCCCAACAATCACTACTCAAAGCTATTCAGCCACTTGTTTGAAAACCTTTAATTCTGTAAAGGTTTGCTTCAGGATAAAGATACAACTCTAAGCAATCTTACATTCCAAATACTTTTTTTAAAAAAGGACCTTAAGATATTCTCAGGCCCTAGTAGAAGGCGAAAGATTTATACGATCTGGGGGGGAAACCAGAGACTGGTTTCTTCATAGACTGAAGAAAATGTTCTTCAATAAAACAGGATTAATTGCCCATCCAAAATGTGGGAACAAAGGATGCTTCTTGAGATAAAATGCCTCAACCTAATCTCAGAAGATCATTCTGCTGAAAGTTAATTCAGCTGATTACAGCTGATAAGAGTTCAGTGTCAGCATCTTTCCAGAAGTTTAATTAAGAATAGCTTGATAGTTATCATAAAATCCCGACCTCTCATGGATTAGCAATTCTTTAGGGTGAGTACTGAAGGTAAAGAGAAATCTCCTCTGTCTTTCTACTGAGCTCAAATATTAGTTTTTGGACTAAAATAGAAATAATTTCCCAGGTATAAATTCCTTAACCATATTTTTACCAGAAATACCTAGTAATTTTTTCAAGTTTTGCAAATATCCATTATTATTAACACATATTTCTGTATTAAAACTAATTTTGGAGATAAGCGGTGCTGGTACTTTCAAGAGCTGACAAAAATGCCAGGGAATTGAATTGCATGCAGCTGTGTGTATAAGTGCATCTTTATGCGCAGTCCCGTATCCACAGAATGACCAGAGGAAGAATGACTGTTGGGAGGAGCGCAGAGAGGAGAAACACCATGGTGCATCTGCCCCAGCTGCAACAAAACATCTCTCTCCCATATCGCTCTCTATCTTCTTACCACAAGAAAAGAGAAGGAAAGACAGAAACCAGACAGAGCAACCCTTTTCACAAATGCCAGCTTGGAAACATGGCAAGTGCTCAGAATTGCAGGAAGGAAAGTGCTAGTAGAGGTAAAAAGGGGGGGGGACTGAGATCAAGTATTAGTTCCCACTAATGCCTTTTAGCCTCAAAGTGTTAAAACATCAGGATTTCTTGACATAAAACATTCAAGTTTTCAAATGTTACACCTGAGATTATGCTAAATAAAACATACTAATTGCCTGAACAAAGAAAAAAAATACTGTGCCTACAGCTTGATGCTGTCTTATGTCACACAATTGATCCAACATATTACCACTCTACATGCTGACAGTAGTAAATTGCAGAACATTCCCCATTGATTCTTACTGCTAGCCACAACCACTAATGCATGCATGTCTTCATTAATATTCTTAAAATTGCCAGTAGCTATTTGCAGAGAAAAGAATGTTAATACTGTACATGAATCATTAGTTTTTGGTTACTCTCCCAATGCCCTCCAATGACAAATGAAGTGCATAAATAGCTTACAGCCACTGTCACCTGCTTCCCAGAAACTGCCCAGTAGTTAATATTTGTATTTCTTTTCAATACTTGTCCCTATGCCTCCTTTTCAACTCATCAAGACATATAACTAGAAGCATTTCACTGTAATCCAATAGTGCCAATGTAATCTAATAGCTGACTTTTTTTCTTTTTATGCAAAACCAGCCAAGATCTGCATAAATATGTGAGGGGGAGACATGCTTTCTTTCCCTACCAAAACTTCCATACAAGTGATCGTATTATACAAGCAACTCACATTACCATTCACATACCCCAGCCACCCAAGAACTAGGTAGCAATGTTGTGTAATAGCTGACCAACATCCCAACAGTTTTGTTTATTCCCTTACTGGCTAAACTTCTTCCCACCAACAGAAAATAGACCCATCTTTCTATAGGCATTGTACTGTCACTTCCTCCCCCACCCCACACTATCATTTGCATGTTTGCAATTTGAAAATATACAATTTAAATTTCATCCCTTCACCATTTCCCTCCCTTATAAATGGACATAAATACAACACCAACACCACACCGGCCAAATTTTAATATTCTTACTGGAGTTTTGTAATGTATTCTATGTAGGGCTGTCACTGATGCTGTTGCAGAAGCTTCAGTCAGTGCTAAATGCAGCAGCTTGACTACTGACTAGGTTGGCTCTGTGGACTCATGTCACTCTGATCCTGATAGAACTTGCTACCAATTTGCTCCCAAGCCAAATTCAGGGTGTTGGTAAAGACTTACAAAGCTAGATATGTGGAGGAGCTTCTTTTCTTCTGTATACATTTGGCCAAGTTTCAGGATCAGCAGCTGAAATTGTCTCTCTTATTGTCTATCTTATTGGAGAGGAGCAAAATCAGCACATTAGTTTTTTGCAAATCTACTGTTATATGCTTTAATTTGATACTTTTTTGTTTGAACAAGTGCCCCGCAGTTGTTCCCAATTAGCAAAGTACTGTGGACCCTGTGTTTTACAAAGGCCAAGCCATAGACCCCCTACTTTTGACATCTCTATGGTAGTTTCTGTTGTGTGGATGGTGCTGTGAACCCCTGGTTGAGTTACATGGAACCCCTGGGATCTGCAGACCACCAGTAGGGAACCACTCCCCTATGGCATTAGCCAAATCTGGACTCATTCTTCACAGACAGACAGTTCAGATGGAAAATTTAGATGATTAGGTAACCATTAGTTAAAAGTTATTAGTCAAGCAGGTGCTTATAAAGATGGTATATTAAATGTTTAACAGGAATCAGAAACTAACATCATTCAGGAACTTACTTCTAGAGCCCTAAGGCTTGGCCTTGGGGCTTTTGACCTTTTGTTTGGAATAGCAGTCACCTAATTCCCCAAATGAAATTCAGAAGTTTTCCATGTTGCACAATGATGCCATTTGAGAAGCACAATTTGAAGCTCTGCTAGGAGCCAACCTAGTTTAGGTGTTCACCAGACAGTAGTTATAAGATGTTATAAGTTATAAGTTGTGTTAGGCTGTGTGGCTTTTTGTAACAAACGACACAGATAATCACAAAGTTGAAATGAACCTAATGTCTTGCACTGACACAATGGAAGGTGCCTCACAAATAACATCTCACAGCCGTACCGTGCCCCATATCTTGAAGCCTTCAAAGTAGAAAACTCTAATTAGAGGGGGTAGTCACATGCTACAGGAAAAGTATAACCTGGGCCTGGGCCCACTAGCCAATCTGACACAATAAGAAATTTCCAAACTGAGGTATATCAGTTATTCTCTGAGCATAAAGTGAAACTCATCCAATACACAATGTATACACAGCAATCTATATGTGGAACAATATACATTTATGGCAACAAATATGAAGTACTTGTAGCATTAGTATAATCTCCAGAATACAATATAATAGATTCTGTTGAAATCAATGAACACTTCCATGAAGTGTTTTAGATCTGGGTGCTAACATTAGATGAACACAGCATAATACTTTTACTCAGCACATCAACAAAGACACTCAGAAAAGGAAGACTTTTCATCTGTCAGCTATTTGATCTGTCTGCTCTTCACTGCAACCTCAGCTTGTGATTTGCTCACTATTTTCCAGAAGATGAATTATTTGTCATTTTATTGGATTCATATATTTGATAGATGCAATCACCACTGCCTCATTTTTCATCTGGAACAAAGCATTCTTATTGAAAAGCACCCTTTATATATCTTTTTGACTTGTGTTAAAGGTCCTACATCAGGGAACATCAATATTTCATGACCGTTATTAAATACATTATTTTTGTGTTCCCCTGCTAGGACCAGTTTTCACCTTGGCAATAGTAATACATAGCGGTTGAAGGGGAAGTCTCCATTTGGTATTAGAAAGACATCAATTCTGTACTAAATTAGAGCATCTCTATTAACGTTTCAAAATGACTGCTGCATTCCTGTCAGAACCATGACCCTTGCATTTATATAAAAAAAATGAATTTGATGTTCATTTTTATCTGAATAATGCTACACAGACAATTAAATCCTTGATATCTTTTATACCATCCCAAAAGAGCATCTTCTTCCTGAGTATAAAATCAGAATTTACACATCCATTAGTATGAATTTTTAAAATTATTATTTATTAAATTTATATCCTGAACCTTCCTCCTAAGGAACCCAGGGATTACACACAGGCCTCTACTCCTAGCAGCAAAAAAATTAGAGCCAAACTAGATGTGATGGCAACAAATGCTATCCATGACCCTATCTATGTAGGGGGGCAGTTTTAACACAAAGATGTGCCATTTTGGAGTACAGAACTCTATCTTCCCAGTCACCTTTATTTTCAGATGAGCTTCGAATACCAGAAGCATGCTCAGCTCTGATAAGAGTGCCTGGACACAGGTGGTAACTTATAGTAGGCTTCAGTAGCACACCAGGCTTCAGTAGCCCTCATTCATGAGTCCCTTTTGCTGTTAAATTCAACTATTACATTATATATGGGGGGGGGAGATCTACTGCTGTTGCAATAAGTCTGCCCTTTATGCTTCAGCCTTTCTTTCAACAGGTAAGGGGCCACAGCCAGTGGTGTAAGGGGTATTATGCCTTGCTTTGTTGAATTACAGAAAAAAGTGAAAGGCACTGCTACTCTACAACCAAGCCACTGGAGGATCCTGGCCACAGGGTAGATAAGCATGACCTTTGCCTTTTCCCTCAAGTCACACATGAAAACAGAGCCGGTGCAGCATCTGTCATCAGGAAGGAACAGAAGATAGCATTCCAGTGCTAGGCAGTGTAACCAATATCCTCCTTCCTTCTAACAAAGAAGCTGCAGGTGGAGGCAAAGTGCAACTAATTCCCATACTACATACTTACTAAACAAAAAAAAACCCTGTACAGATGAAATATTAGAAATGGGGGTTGTTTTTGCTTGATTATATGCTCAATGTCCCAGGTAACACTGTTTTGTCTTAATGCTCATTGTTTTTACACAATTGTGTACCAATGTTTAGGGCCAGCCAGCCCTGTCATTAGGCAGAGTGAGAAACTTGTCTCAGGTGGCAGGTGGTGTGGGACAAGGAGTGGCAGCAAAGCGCTGGAGGACAGAGCTAGACTACTGCCTTCAATGCTGAAATAAGATTGATCTGCCAGTCTGGTCAGCTTTTATATGTGGGATGAGGCAGACACCATTTTGTCTTTTTCCTTGGGCAGAAAAATGTATTGGGCTGGCCCTGCCAATGTTACTGGATCTTGGATTACACCTATTCTGTCGAATTCCCTTCAAGTATTTGCTGTGCTGTAAAATTATCCAGGAAATCAGATTTTTTATTTAAAAAGAAGAAGTAAAGGAAGACTGAAAGCATTCACAGTACTTGTCTGAAATCTATGACTACTTATAAACATATATACCAATAAAGGAGAAGGGAAGCATGGCTGTTCCATTAGTTCTGCTATGATATCAGCTAACGTTGACTCTTTCTCAACTGCCACCTGACCTGACAGCAGCCATTCCAATGGGCAGGAGTGGATGGAATGAAGATGAGCAGGCTTATCCCATCTGTAAGACAGCAGCTGCCTTTGGCTACTTCTTCTTCATCTGCCACCTAGCAGGAGTTACTCAATCAAGCTACCCAAATTGCTCCCACCCAAGCTGGTCATATTGAAGTTTCTAACCGGTACCTGATTTTATCCAGTGTTTTTTTTCCCTTTTGTGCTACATCTTTTTGATTGTAAGCCTTAGGGCAGGGATTATCTAATTTTTTTATTGTTTTTAACTGTAAGTTCACCTGAGAGCCTTTTTTGGTTGAAGTATGAGACAAAGATAAGATAATTAACCATTGGAGAGAGCACAGAGGTTTCTTACAGAAACAGTATCTGGAAACTTTAAGTCTACAAAAAGTGTACTGTTTTATCTTAGAGAGAACTCCTATGCACATGTACTCCAAAATAAGTCCCACTGAGTTCAATGGGACTTATTCCTAGGTCAGCATGGACAAGATTGTAATATTTGCTTGTCAAGCCCACTGTTTGTCTAACAAATCAAAGTCACAGCAAGTTAAAACATATGGATCCTGTAAACGCACTGTATTCTTACCACATATCAAGGCAGGTGGAATATTCTGTTGAACCTAAGAGGACATCTGGAGGTCTGTACCACAGGGTAACCACTTCATTAGAGTACGTATGACTAGGGACAGATTTGGCTCTTGCAAGTCCTAAAGAGCAAATACAAGCACAACAAAGAAAATCAGCATATAAAGAAATAAAGGTCACGTTAGATCATTAAAAGGTATGTGTAATATGAGTCTGCTTGAAAAAGTAGATTGTGTTTCTTCTGGCCATGTGTTAAGTTAATCAGAGAAAAAAACATATCCATTTCTATCACTCAACACAAAACAAAGCTACAGATCATGAAATATCAAGTGACTGCATTATTGTTTCAGTCATTACAGGGCTGTCATTTATTTGTTTTTAGGATCTAGTTTTTCATGTTTAAAAAGAGGAAGTATGAGGCACAATTTTTAAAACTACTTAATAAAAAAATCCTTAAATGTTAGCATTTGGAACAGGGAACATAACCTGTGTAACTCAAGACAACTAGTGGATTAAACAAAGAGCTAAATAGCTCATACACTGAATCACATTTAAAGCTTCAGGCACATGCTGTGTATCTACATACTGCTAGAAAAAATATATGCCATCTGCCCTTAACCTTGAACATTTAACATACTGCTCTGTGCTAAGAGTAAGACTGCTGGTCTTAGATGCAATAATTCAAATTCCTTTTCAACTGTGAAACAAACAGAACAGCAAGTCACTATACAGCAGCAAAATCTACCTCATAGGACTCTAGGCACATCTGAGAAGAGCAACATCCTTCCTTCTAAAATCATTTATTCTAATAGTAAACAGAGGTGGCTGAGTAATTATTAGCTTGGAAGTAAACTGAAGAAATCTACCCCCCCCCCCCATTGACCTGTTTCACACTAAGCCAAATCATGACATAGCACAGAAGAGATCCCAGTGCTTAACTCTTCCTTGGTTGTTTTGCTGCTATGTCACACTGAGATAAGTCATAGTTTGGCTTAGTGTGTGATCTGAACCCAGCCACGGAACAAACCTTGGTTATATTTTGTGGTTAGTCTGGAGAGAGCTAAACCACAAGCCTGGGTTTGGACAGCATGTTGTGTAAAATTATGGCTTAGCTCAGTGTGGCACAGGAGCGTGGTTTGGTTTAGCATGATGTGTAACCCAGGTCATTGTGATTCTCTTCAAAAGGTATTTACTAGGCTCAAATGTATTTTAATAGCAGCACAGCCACTATAATTTCAAAAGCACTGTGATAATTAAAATACTGGTACCTACATGCAAAGGGTTCCAGGTTCAATCCCTGCCATCTTAAGTAAAAGGATCTTTAATAGTTGGCAAAGAGTGATCAAGATTCTACAAATTATTACAGGAATCAATATTTGATTGGATTCTGTGACTGCTCTTTTGTATCACAAGAAGGTATTGGTACAGATTTAGAATTTGATAGAATATGACTAAAAATTGTGACAAAAATTAAAAGCCACCACAGTTTATGGGATGCAAAGAGAATGGCTGTTCACATGACATGCTAAGCCAAAAAGCATGAGCATGCAGAATCCCAGTGGCAAAATCCCAGTAGCTTTGCTCCTCACCAGTCTTTTTGCTGCCATGCTCTGCTTAGTGTGTTGTGTGGTTCATAATGAAAATTCGAAAGTTATTTTCTCAGCGTAAGAGAGGAGGCACCAGTTGCTGAATATTAATTCTGTTTAGAAAAAAACTGAAAGCTAGTTTATCTGCTGTAAATTTGAAGATGGGTTTTTACTACTGTAGTTTATATTTATGCTATGTTTGGTAACATGCTTTGAAAATAGCAAAAAAGAAAAGAAAAAGAAAAATACCAGAGCATGCAGATGACCAGGTAGGATGAACTGATCATGAAATATTCTAGAAAGGCGTAACTGCTTGGCAGTTTTAAAGGCTGAGCCTATTAAATTATATGGATGAATTAATAAAAAACTGCATAGAATTATTTTCCTATCTAGCAGCTGCCACCAAATAACTAAAGGTCTCAGGAAACAGCTAACATTAATCAATGGATAGATGGAATGTGGGGATACACCCCAATGTCTAAGCTGACACCCTTCCTGAGGTCAAAACAAACAGGACAAAGACAAAATACTTTTGCAGCAAATTTGATTTCCCAAATGTTAAAAAATGTTGCTTCTTCAAAAGATACAATGTGACTTTGGGATGTTCTAAATTGTAAAGAACTAAAGATGCTTTGTTTCTTTTTCTTGGTTTTATCAGTTACATGCTATCTATTTACTTTACTTTATTGATTCTACTGTATATTTTAATACTGTAAGTTTTTCTTCTATTTCATTGCAACATGTTTAATAACAACATATTTAATAACAATAAGGCTGGGCTTACATGTTTAAAATAATTCCGCATCCTTCAGCAGTTATGCAGAACATCAAACACTAGTAGTACAACCTTTTAGATATACTATTACTCTCAGAAATCTTTTTTTTTAAAACCACATCTTCTGGGGCACTGCACAAGTTACAAATGAATGACAAGTTACAGCAGTGTTGGCATTCCCCATCTTTTGAATGATAACCTAGACATGGCAACATATTTCATACTGTTTGTACATCCAAACATGCTAACTCATGCAAAATTTATCTAACTGCTTCCTCCAGCTGAGGAAAAGCTGTAGGACAGGATTAATTAGCACAGCATGTGTGATCACTTTGTTTAAGGATTCCTTGTCTGTTTCCATGGTTACACTACAGGAAGCCACACGCTCTTCCAAAAGTCAGTGCTGCTTGTATTAGCGATCATTATAACTTTTATGAAGTGAACATAAAGTAAAAAGGTAATGGGAAAGATAACCAGGTTTTGGCCTGAAGATCTATAGGGATAGTTTCATGACAATCCAGTAAGGTGAATTTCAGATCTTGCTCTTTTTGCCAGATTTTTTAAAAAGTCACCAAAACAGCACCCTACTCCTGTGTCAATTCTCTATAGTAACAAGACAACCATGAGGCAGTTGTCAGAAGTCAAGGCACATCACCTAATCGCCATGCCTATCATTAACACAACACAAAACTGACCAAGTAATAGGTGAAGCAGCTAAGCTGTTTATGTTTTGCTTTGTGTACTTCTGCCATGCAATAAATTCTACATACAATGCATACCCAAGATACTTTAGTGCCAATTAAATTCTTCTTAATCACTTTAAACAGTCCTTTGTGAACTTAAATAATGCAATTAAAAGCATGTGTACTATTCTCCACACTTTCAACACAACTTTACATGTTGAGTAGTGATTCTAATCTGTGCTAATGAACGTAAGCACAGAATGCAGGGATACTCATTATTCAGAATTAATCAATTGCGAATGCTTGCCTTTGTGTACCTTTGTGTATTAATTTTCAAATACTCATGCTGCAAATACTCATGCTACTCATGTTTCAAATGGCTTATTCTGTATGAAAACATGGGATTAGAAAGGACCGCACATCTGTATTTCTCAAATGATTTATATTCCTAAATACTCAGAAGAGGCTGTAACATGCTCTCTGTAAAAGTGTAAGAAAAGAAATTTTTATTGTTATACAAGCATGCATAGCTTGAATATTATAACCGTATTGACAGCTGATTAGGGGGGGCTATATTGATACAGGTCAGCAGAATACTCTTTCAGGAGGTCCAAAATTCCAAAAATTCACTAATTCATAATTTGTGTGGAGGAACATGCAGACTTGCCTGATAAAAGTGGGCTTCATTAGACTGACCACAAGGCCAGAAGAGACTCAGACCAAAAGCCCATGTTCCACATGCCGAAGATAACACTGGCAATGTTCTGACAATCTTATCTCAGCTCTATAAACTAAGATATTGATGGGACTTAATCCATGCATGACACGCTTTTGCAGCAAGAGAAATCAAAACCAGGAAGCCTCTAAAGACTGTGGTTTGCAAGTTTAGAGGAAACTAGAACTATGGTTACCAGCTTCGGAAGACACTAGAATCTTCAAACCATGATTTTGGATCCCAGCTTGTTCTAAATCTGCTACTTTTCTTGCTCAGACTAAATGGAGACCATGGTTAGAGATTTCCTGCTTGCAGGGGGACCCAAGGTGTTTCAGCATATTTCCCCATTACTAATTAGAAGCTAAAAATCAGTGATGTGGATTTTTTTTAAAAAAAATGCATGTATTTTATTCACAATGATAGCACCATACCTTTTTAAAAAAACCTTTTATACTTTAAATACGTTCTGTCAACCTTTTGCTCTGGAGGCAATATTTGAAAACTTCACTAAATAACAATTCTGTCCTTAAAATATAAACCACACATTACAGTACAGAGTTTAATACTAAAAAGCCGGTCTTCCTCAGCAGTCCTAATATCCTATCAATGTTACTGTAAAACTGGAATCATCATGAAATTGTATAAGTATACAATTTAACAACAATTTGGCTGATTTTCACTTTGCTTTCCTGTTTCTAGTTTTTCATTTAATGAACCTAACTTTGTTACCATGTAAATATCTCTATGATGATAACTTCTGCTAATTACGCAACAAATATGTGAGTGTGATGCAGTGAAACAGTAAATATATTCTGAGTGATTAGTATTTCAGAGTAATAGCAAATAATTTAAAGACAACTCTGAATTGAGTAACAGCATGACTGGGTATGCAACAAAAGGAATTATAGGCAAAAAAATAAGGAGAATGCATATGGGCCAGAAGCTAATTATTTAAATACATAGGACTATAACCAACTGAAGTGAAAGCTTGGGAACAATTGGACTAAAATAAATCAAGTAATAGTTCATTAGTTCTCCAGAGGGCCTTTACTAATGCAATGAAATACTAAAGGCCATTTTAGTCTTAATATGGAAAATGAGCAATACATTGGGTAACAAGAATCAACATTGTAACATTTAGGAAACATACTTCTCATTAAAAAGGAAAAATTGCAGGGGAAAGCTGTGAATGTGATAATTGACTTTAAAAAGGTTAGGCCATTGTCTTTTCTGTGTGGAGTTAAAAGCAGAACTACTTTGCAATTTTAAGGCACAGTGTACGTTTTGATCTTTGTTTACTACTATCTGAAGAACAGGAGTAGAAAAAGTGCTCATGCAATTTACAATATAAGAATTATTATGTAACAGTTAAGAGTGCTGGGAGACCAGGGTTCGAATCCCCACTCAGCCATGAAGCTCACTGGGTGACCTTGTGCCAGTCACCATCTCTTAGCCTAACCTAGAGGTCACAGGGTTCTTGTGAGGATGAAATGGGGAGGAGAACCATGTTTACCACCTTGATCAATCAATCAATCAATCAATCAATCAATACTTAATACAAGATAGCATTTTGTTAACACAGCTTCCTGTCCAAGTTCCTCATCTCAGTAGAAATGTTTGAAGAACTTTATGAAATCTAAAGGTGAAGCTGCTAAATTATCTCAGTTTAAAACACTAAAGGAAAACTAGCGGAGCATGAAAATTGTAGAAAAATCTCTTAAATACAGAACTTAAATTATCTGTGGTAATGTTAAAACTCTACCCTTTCTAGCTATTACAGCGAGGCCAACAATATTCTTTGGGTACAGTCCCAGTTTCTCACTGATGTATTTCTGCTTTGTAGAGCCTGTTTTTCAAGTGCCTGTATATTATTTGCAGCCACAAACTGCTACTGAGCTTGCAGCCAAGGCCTAAAATAACTAGTACAACCGTCTTTTACAAAATAAAATAAAGTACCAGTTACAAGTAGCGCCTACACAGCAGGCATCTGTGCTCAACAACAATTGCACAAATCCAAAATGCAGGTCTGGCTTCCAGAGCTTCAACCTCTTTTTCCTTCTCATCTGTGTTTCTTTTCATCAGAATTCTATCAGCATGACAAGTTGCTGTTCCTCTACATACAAGACATGTCTGGAGGAGAAAGAACAACTGGGAATTGCCAGGCTCAAGAAATTCCAGCCAGCCAATCTATTAATCTAAATAAACAATGGAAAATGTAAGCCACCCTCATGTTTTGGCTCACTTCAGCCACAAACACTCATATATACACATCAATAAAACAATCATTTTGTGCCAGGACAGCCAAGTCCAACTTCCTTCTTCCTACACCCTTGCCCAGTGGAATTCTTAAGTACACTGACATATTGCAATAGGAGTGTTTTTTATGTTTTTTGAGAAAGGGAATTTTAACCAGTTACGGTCATTTTTACCTGCAGCTGCTGCTTTTAACTTGACTTTAATGTGTGTTTTATCTGATGTATATTTTATGTATTTTTATTGTTTGATTCTTTATAGTTTAATATATTTTATTGCACTGTGATTTTATATTATTGCAGCTCAATAATGGCACAAAGGCACAAAAAGGGTAGGAAAAAAAGATTTTATATGAATGAATAAACAAATATTAAGTCACCACATGAAACTTATGGGCAGGTGTGACTGGAATTAGATGCATACTTCTACCAGAAAAGCAGTTAGGGTGGCTTGTTAAAATTGTTTCATAAGAAAACACCATATTTTATATAAATATCTACTGCAAAGTTACTAGTCATGTAGCTTGTAAGAATCAAGAATGTTGTAATCTACTTTTTAAAAACCACTACTTTCATGGATACATGATGCATTTTACATTCTCCTCTTACTCAGCATAATTTTAAATACACTGTACTGAAACAAAAATGAGCAACTTCCTTTGTTGCAACATTCCATCATGCCCCCATTCCAACAAAAGATCTCTAAAAAGTTTATAATTCTCTATCTGCTCTACGATCCAAAATAGCAACCCTATGCAAAAGCACTGGAGACTTTAAATCTATAAACAATCAAGTAAAAAAAAATGTGAAGAAAGGTCAAAGGCAGTTAGCTCTGCAGTTCAAGTTTCATTGTGTGATTAGTTAACTTAAAATACTAGTTTTATTTGCTGGCTACAGCGAGCACATTAGCTTTGCTTTGGGAAATATGTAAAGTATATCAAATTCACACCCAAATCAGCTCAATTTACTTCTCATTTAACTGTGTAACAAGGAGAACTCGTGCCATATTTTAAGAACCTTTAGAATTTCAAAATGACTTGTAATAAATAGGAAAAATTATCTCTTGTCTTAGCAAGCAATCCTAATCTTCTGGGAAGGGCAGATGAATGGCCAATGGAAGTGCCAACATCCCACTTTGTGGATGGGCCAGGAGGCTCACCACTGGAGCTTTCCTTGCTGAGATGCTGGAAAGGTCTACCAATCACTGGTCGGCTGGAGGTGCTCTGCTGGTGACGGGCCCAGATATGGGGTGTGTTGGTGACACATCAGAGAGTGCTGCAGGTTGCAGGCTCCCAAGACCCCAAATGGCTCTGAACAACCCCATCACTGAAGATGGCATAGTAGCAGGGGAAATTAAAAACACTTCAGTGAGGGCACGGAGAGAGGAAAAGGCCACTTCCAGAATCTTCTGCCCTATCCCACAGGACTTTGGTGGTAGATCAGTGATGGGATTCTGCGCACACATGACTGTTCTCCTTTGTGCAACAATTATTTCCAAAAAGCACACCAAACATGGCCTTCAATTTTTCTCATGCTTTCTTCAATTTTTAATTTTATTAAAAATCCCATGTGTTTTCATTGTCTTTGATAAATAGGTTCATCTTCATAAATGCTATTTTAGAGTGCTGCTGTATGATAGTAAACACAGCCCCGAACTGTTTCTTTGGTGGGAGATTATGTATATTTACAAATCCATCAGCTACAACACAATATGCCAGCAAACATGAGAATTTTGTCATGTTTTTATACAAATCAATGGTTTTCCAAAGGTCTAAGCTCTGAGTATGTTTTTTTAAAAAAAAAGCTTAGAGGAGATGAAGTGTCCCTGGGACACTGAATTAAAACTGAGAGTTGCACTGTTGGTTTTTATAAACCTGTGATACCTGATCTGAAGGCCTTCTCTTCAGGTTTGAAAGGTCTTTACTGATTTTGTATTTATTACTCTGAAAAAATAAGCCTTCTCCAGAAAGAAAAGCAGATTCTTTACTGACATCCTATCTGCCGAAATCAACCAGCTGCATTTACATTTCTATTTCCTGTGTGCATAATAAGGATAATAGCTTCACAATAATCCTTGTTCAACAACCTTCTAAGAAAATAGAAACATGAGAGCAATATATTCCAATAGCAACAAAATCATTTGATGTCTTTGGTGGAAGAGCAACTTTGCATATAACTTTGTAATATTAATACTTCTGAAGAGACAGATTTGCTTTACTATTTCTCATCATGGCAATGTGGGATCATGACCCAATATAGCTTTATCTGGTAGTTTAAATTTTTATTATAGTTTTCACCAAAACAGTCAACTCATCTGGTATTCAATTTCAAAATATCATGATACAGTATAAGGAAATAATATAACTTCAAATAAAAACATTTTTCTTTTCTTTTCTACCCAAGTCTAACTACAGATTTTCATTAAACACAAGAACAACAACAATTATTATTATTATTTATTATTTATACGCCGCCCATCTGTCTGGGTTTCCCTAGCGACTCTGGGCGGCTTCCAACAAAACAATAAAATACAATAAACAATTAAACATTAAAAGCTTCCCTAAACAGGGCTGCCTTCAGATGTCTCCTAAAAGTCTGGTAGTTGTTGTTCTCTTTGACATCTGGTGTTCCACAGGGCGGGTGCCACTACCGAGAAGGCCCTCTGCCTGGTTCCCTGTAACTTGGCTTCTCGCAGTGAGGGAACCACCAGAAGGCCCTTGGCACTGGACCTCAGTGTCCGGGCTGAACAATGGGGGTGGAGATGCTCCTTCAGGTATACTGGACCGAGGCCGTTTAGGGCTTTAAAGGTCAGCACCAACACTTTGAATTGTGCTCGGAAACGTACAGGGAGCCAATGTAGGTCTTTCAAGACTGGTGTTACGTGGTCTTGGCGGCCGCTCCCAGTCACCAGTCTAGCTGTCGCATTCTGGATTAGTTGTAGTTTCCGGGTCACCTTCAAAGGTAGCCCCACATAGAGTGCATTGCAGTAGTCCAAGTGAGAGGTACCTAGAGCATGCACCGCTCTGGCGAGACACTCTGCGGGCAGGTAGGGTCTCAGCCTGCGTACCAGATGGAGCTTGTAAACAGCTGCCCTGGACACAGAATTGACCTGTGCTTCCATGGACAGCTGTGAGTCCAAAATGACTCCCAGGCTGCGCACCTGGTCCTTCAGGGGCACAGTTACCCCATTCAGGACCAGGGAGTCCACCACACCTGCTTGCCTCCTGTCCTCCAAAAACAGTACTTCTGTCTTGTCAGGATTCAACCTCAATTTGTTAGCCGCCATCCATCCCCCAACAACGTACAATAATAAGGGGAATACTCAACACTCCATTGACAGCATGAAAGTATGTTCCTGGAGACTAGTCTTTCAATTAAGAAGCAACCAAGAAACATCCTAAATATGCTTAAAATGCTTCAGTGTCTTCCTGAGCCCATAACTGTATGGAGAAAATATTACTTATTTGCAGTAACAATAATTTCCTTCAAGTTAAATACCATGTTAATAAGAAAGACTGTACTCAGCTGTAAACTGTAGGATTTCAAACTTTCTACCTAGTACTAAGACAGGTTACTTATTTCCATACTCTTGTCATTCAGTAGGATATGAAGTATTTCTATGAATTTTATTTTATCAATCATCACTGTGTCCAGAGTAAGCTTGTGACTAAGAGTAAGATAGCTGAAACCCATCTCTCAACATTTCCCACATCATTATAAGATAATCTTTTAATTAATAGCTTTCCTACCAAAATCTGCCAGCTTCAACTCCCCAGTGTCACTGATCAGAAGATTTTGGGGTTTCAGGTCCCTGTGCAAAATGTAACGCTGGTGGATGTACGAAAGTCCTCGCAGCAATTGAAATAAAAATAACTGAAAGAGAGGGGAAAACATTGTCTTTATTAATACTTGCATGCAGAGCACTGGCTTCCTTCACACACAAAAAGCAGGGTGTCTGCATATGGGTAAAACACTTCCTTGGCAGCTTTGCTACAGGTGTGATTTCAAAACACCAGAATTTATTTTTAAGCAATGTTTAATATGTAGAGGTAAGAAACATCTATTTCACTGCATCCAACTCTATTCACCTGCTTTAACAATCCTTAACAATAACTACAAACAGTAGAGTCAAAGCCTATCAAGCCACAATTATATTCTGTTTACCCATATGGCCTTAGAGATTAGGTGGTAGCCTGAAGACAGATGTGTATCTTCACTAATTAAAGAAAACAACAGCATATGGAGAAGAGGAAAGTAGAAGAACACAGTTCTGGGACCAAAAAATGAAAATGAAAGTAGTGAAAAAGGATATCAACAATATATAAATCCCAAAGGCTTTTATTCTCAAATATTTTATACAAGAGTTTATTTTTAAAAACTCAAAATGTGACAAAACAGGGAATTTTAACTTATTTACAATACTTCTAAAGATAGGCTAACTATGGGATTAGATATGTTCTTAATATGCTAATATATACAGGAACTCACTGTGCACTTTGTATTTTCTTATAATTTCAAGTATCACATGAAAGTCACTTGTCAGAGGACTACATCAAATATTAGTCTTGCATACTGGCAAAATTGTGAGTTTCTTTTTGCTGATTTCACCTCAGCATGCCAGATATTAAGGCTACTCTTCAGTAGCAAATCTTTTGTAAAAAATAGTTGTAAGTTTATTATTACATGACAAGATAATTGCAATATATCATAGACATAACACAAACATTTTACTTCACCTAGCCGTTAAGCTATTTGCAAACAGTGATGTCCTCTTGTTTGTGTAGGAATATTAGACCATTAAAAATTCTCAGAATCAATATACCCGCATGAAGTAGTTCCTAATTAGCTATCAACACAGCACCTGTATGAATTTATGGAATATGATTACTGAATAAACCAAAGGGCAACATGAAAGTACATAAATGCCATGTTACTGAAGCTGAATATTTAATTGAATGTCCTTTCCTCTCTGCCTGTTCACATGATAGTATATTGTTAATTTCTGAAAGAAACTGAGGAAATACAAGGGTAACAAGTACAGAAATAAATTAGGAAAAAATAACACTTCAGGTGGCTTTTTTTGACACAATGTATTTTTAAACAATGAAATGAAGCTGGCTAGTATAAATCTTTAAGTTTAGATTATACGTTATAAAAATAGCTTTCTGACCTCCAAGTACAGGGAGGTTGCTCTGGATCCTAGGAATCATCAAAGTTTCTTTGGACTGAGTTTCTTTGGACAAAGCAACTGAACCATATCCACTAAAAACCTACTCCACCTGTGCAGGAGTGCATATGTGAAGTGTTCTGCAGCACTGAAGCAAAGTTGCAAAATTTCCATTATGTAACACCTAGGTTTTTTATTTCAAGTCATCAGTCTGAAAAAATGGCAAGCTACACATTAAGGACAAATGAACAAAACTTTCTGTTTGCTGGAATACTATTTTTAACTAAATATTTATATAGAACAAATATTGTACAATGTCATGTTGTACATGACACTGCCATTTTAATGTTAACTTCAATACTGTGAGAATATTATGTTGCTGCCAAATTCCAGTTCCTCATTTAGTGAAGTGGCCTTGTTTCTGTGTGGTCAATGAGAAATCTTATAAATGTTGAGTTGAACTCAAGTAAGGCACTGCTGATATGCCTGGACAAAGGGAGGTTCAAATTGCCAGTAAGTTTAGTATTTAGAGCAGGCATCCCCAAACTGTGGCCCTCCAGATGTTTTAGCCTACAACTCCCATGATTCCTAGCTAAGAGGACCAATGATCAGGGATTATGGGAATTGTAGTCCAAAACATCTGGAGAGCCAAAGTTTGGGGATGCCTGATTTAGAGCAATGACAAAGTGGCTTAGGATGCCTCCAACACAATTTTATGGGAAACTCTGAAGATAATCAGGATGTCCCACAGATAAGGGAAAGGAAGGACAAAGGAGTTCCAAAATGGGAAACACACAGACAATTCAGACAAAATTGGAGCAGATGCTACATATATAAAAGCCTACTTGCTTTTATATTTATTGACAAAATTTATAGACATTCAACACTGAACAACAACAATATACCATATTTAAACCATTCATTAATAAAATACAGCTTGCAGAAAAAACAAAAAAACTTTATATAACATTAATGACAGTAATTGCCCCCAAAGGCCTAGCTGAACAGATATATATCATGGGGGGGGGGGACAAAACAGATTCACATAATGTTAGCTTTGTTGCATTTTGAAGTGCAATCAAACTGTTTAATTAATCTGTAAAACAATCTAAAGTAAGTATTGAAACACCACACTTGATGCCCATGCAAAAAAAGCATGCTTTTGCTGTTTTGCCTTGACAATTGCACTTTAACTGAGGTACTGCTTTCCAATAATGAGTCCTGGGAGCGATGGTGCCATTGGAAGGTCAAATCAATTTAGAGGTTTATGGAGTGTGATATCAATGTGTTGGCAATGATTAAAATGTAAAGGCAAACACATTAAAACCAACAATTTCTCCAATAAAGATGTATCAGCTGTCTCAGCAAGAACTAAGATTCTTTCCACTCTTTCAGACTACAAACTACAAAATTATCCAGTTTATGACTTGAGAGATTTCCAACAATTTTGAGGCTTACTTATTATACTCACAATAAGTGCGTACATAAGAAAGGTGACAGAAAACGGAAAACTGAAATGTGGAGCTGGGTTAATATTTTAAAGTGTGCCACTGGAAATAGTTTGAGCACTGAAATTGTAAATTTAATATGGAACACCATTAGGGACAGGCTTGCATTTGAAAAAAAACCTCTATGTAAAGGCCTCAGTAAAATAATGAATTATAAATTTAAAGTTAAGTTTAAAGATAATAAATATAAGTAGAGAGAGCAGAGGATCTTGAAGTTGCCCTTCAACAATTAGCACCTGGACAGAAGACTGAGCTAGCACACAGTAATTTTAAACATGAATCTATACATATAAACAAGCATGCCTGTATTGTATTGTTTTGTTTTGAGATCTATAGTATTTTGTCCTCTTTTTGATGATGCGTTAAGTGGTCACCTTAAACACTATATACATAAACCCTTACACACACACACCCTTCCGACTATATCCTAAAACAGATAGTCATAGAACTAAGTAGAGGGCAGTGACCCTGGGCTTAATCTTTAGTGGTACCTGGGACCCAGTGCAGGATGAAAGTGTTGCTGAACAGACTCAGAACAGTCACTACCATGCTATCAAATTCAACAGAGAGAGAGAGAGAGAGAGAGAGAGAGAGAGAGAGAGAGAGAGAGAGAGAGAGAGAATTGCCAAGAAAATCCAACAGTCACATCTAACTTCAAAAGAGAAAACTTCCCGAGCTGTTGAGATACCATTTGAACAACAGTTTTGAGATCAGTACTTTACCTCTTGTTCACTGGCTCACATTCTAGCAGCAACATGTAGACCTACAGATGCCAAGAGAGCAGTGGGGCTGCTGTAATACCCCAAAAGAGGATGGCATGCCCTCAAACACAGAAGACAGACTAGAATTAGAACTGTTGGATGACATTTCCAACTTTCATCAAAAAAGGAAAGAAAAATAAAAAGACAAATTCTGATAGACAACTTCTAAAAACTGATTTTTAGCCCAAATGTCAGATGACGATGATAAAGACGGTGATCTCCAATGACAAAACAAGCTTACCACCACATCCCTGAGGAGACCTAAGTGCAGATCCCTACTTGACCAGGGCATTCTAGTTTGTCTTAAGGAAAATATATTCCTACAGCCCAATTAGTCTTTGAAAGGACATGAAATATGTTAAAAACAATCCTCAAAACAACAGCATTTTGGGCCTTCTAAGATAGTGGACATTTCAGGGGCAGAATTTGCTAAGGACATGATTTCCAGATTTTGAACTCTATAGCATAACTACATTCTTACAAGGGACAGATATCACACTTGCTTTCACAAAAAAGGCTTCCTTCCAACCAATCCCTTTCAGGACTTTTCCATATGGAAACATCCTACAGTAAGACCACATCACTAAGATCTTCATATTTCAAAAAGTACACATTTAAACCTTTATTTACTGTGCTTATCAATCTTTCCCGCTTCCTTCACAATGCTGATGTTCTGACAAGTATGATTAATTAACTGAGGAAAATAATACACCTTCCTGATCTGCTAGCATAATGTTAATAGAAGGAAGAAACTGTCCTCCTTGATCAATGAGGTTAAAAGGCTCCTTCACACATCATCACAATCAATGGCTCTTTCAAAATTTAATGAAAATTCTAAAGAAAAAAACTTGCACAAACAAAACCTTGCATGCATACACTCACACACACACACATGCTTAAAAACTTGGGAGGAATCATTTTTATTTAATGATCATGCATAGTTCATTAATGTCTAAGTGGAAGAGATAAAATAATCAGTGTAAAATCATGATTTAGTTGATGATTAATCACCAGAAAAGCTTATTTTAAAAAATCGATTCTCAAAGCCATCTGAAAGAGACAGTCTTAATTTAGCATAACATTACCCTACCCTTTTCTGCACCTGCTTATCCTCTGAAGAGTAATGGAAAACTGCAACTTATCAACTACATTAAATGCCAAATAATCCTGTTTAGTATATCCACTGTAATTAATGGAAAAACCCAGCCATGCGCCACAGACATCATACCTTCTGAGACAAAAGCAGACATTTCAAAGATGTGTAAATTGATAAAATTATAAAGAAATCATATATAGTCATGAATATTTCCAGAATGAATCCTAGATTTCTGCTCAATTCTGTTCATTGATGTAGGTCTGAAAAAGTGTGCTGCCAATGTAAGAATTTCACCTGCATGCATTCAAACTGATCTGATTTTAAAAGTCTTATTAATAAACACAGGTTAAACTGCATGTGTTACACCATTATAGAATAACATCTGTTTATTTTACTGTCTACACATGCCCTGGAAGACACACACACAGTATATAGCATACCCAGTATATAGCATATTAAATATTCTCCAAATTCCTTTTTATGCAGGACAATTACTTTCTTCTTTCTTCTATGGTTCTCAAAATATGAAGAGCAATACATATCGTGCTGCTATGTGTCAATCATCTTGGCAGTGTTATGCATGAATATACCTTAGGGAGATTTCAGGAAGGAAAACATACACATTCTAAACAAAGAGGCGAGGGTAACTCTTGATACAATAAAACAAGCAGGTATATTAGTAAACCCTCCATTAATGCATTAATTTGAATTGCAGGAAACATTGAAAAACTACTGCTTGGAAAGATTATACTCCACATGTATTTACATAGGCATATTAAAATACTTCTTTTTATTTAAATGAAAATGATGTATAATAAATGTTAATGAATTACTCGCTTGTTCTGAACACTCACTGCTTTTGGGTAATTTCACCTCATTGCTTTTGGGTAATTTCAAGCATAATTACTTATGCCTATAAAAATATAAATATTTATAAGATGGCAAATACCCCAAGGCTTTCACTTTGGTTGTTAATTTCCAAATTGGTCATTAACTTATCCATTTTTCAAGAACAGATATTACTTAGGCAACGTAGTTAAAGGATAATGTTCATGACAGAGAAACATGTGGGACTTTAGAATTTTGATAACATTCACCAAATAAAAAAGCTTTTTTATGTAAAATTTCACAACTTCATTACAATTTCCCTATTATCCTAGAAATAGAAAATGTTTTATGAATAAATATTGACATGAACTATCTAGCCAATTCTTAGCTGCAGCATAGATATTTAGAACTATATTAGGAAGCAATATATCTGTAACTATATCGATGTCTTTATATTTATCTTGATAGATACAGATATATAGATATAAAGATATACATTAGGAAGTAAAATTACAACAGTCCTCAAGAGTTTCACAGCAATACTATTCCTAAGTCAAGGGGAAAGCTGAAACTCCATCAAAAGCTTCCGCTTTTCTTAACCAAGAAGTCTTACCTTTCAAAAAAATAAAAAATTCAAAGACTGAACTCCTTAACTGTACCTTCCAACATAGAACTAGCGTTTGGAACACTTCTACAAAGAAGTCTTAACCTTTTCTTATGATGTAATTGCGCTTTTGGGTTTGAAAGGAAATGCCCAAAGAATGGTTCAAAAATACTAGTAAAAATATTATCTACATATACACACACTGGACTAGTTTAGAGGTAACAGGAAACCACAGTCTCACCTCTTTTAATCTTAGGACAGAAGGGTACTGCAGACCATGAAGAGAACTGATTAGTTTTAGAATGGAAGCAGATGCTTCTCAGGTGTGTGAAAGAGGAGAGAAGTACATGTGCAAGTGGCTTACTATCGCTTATTCACATAGCAGGAAACCATGCTTTCCCATTACGTCTGAACTGGGCCCAGATATTTCATTACGTACGGTGACACAACCTAAATGGTAATAACTGGAATATGTGTGTATTGTGCAACCCAGCAATTTATTTATTATCCTTTTTTTGTTTGTTTTTACAGTGTAAAGGTAAAGGGACCCCTGACCATTAGGTCCAGTCGTGACCGACTCTGGGGTTGCGCGCTCATCTCGCATTATTGGCCGAGGGAGCCGGTGTATAGCTTCCAGGTCATGTGGCCAGCAAACCAGAGCAGCACATGGAAACGCCGTTTACCTTCCCGCTGTAGCGGTTCCTATTTATCTACTTGCATTTTGACGTGCTTTCGAACTGCTAGGTTGGCAGGTTCAGTTTTACAGTGTATCATGGTATAATAATGCATAGTATAACAAAGCATCAACCAAACTCCAATCTGTCCCATCAACCCAACAATTTATGTTATGGTTTTGAGGTTATTAAAAATGCACACCAAAAAAAATTGTACATTTTTTTAAGCTACAGTATTTTTAAATGCTTATTCATATATATATATATATATATATATATGATTTATATACAAAGAGCAAACAACTCAACATCATTTCAGTTATTACAGCAGACATGTGCTGAAAGGTAGTTATGTCAGAAGGAAATTTCACCTGCAATTATTTTTCTGCAAGTAAACCCTAGAGGAATCCATTACTTTCAGATGGAAAATGAGAAATAAAAATGGATTCCTAATTAGAACAGAGGTTTCCCCGAGACACTATGGCTACTAATAAAGGAAGTTTATGTTTCTGTGTATTCAGCGTTCTTACTACACAATGCCAAAACAAAAAAACACGTTTATTTTTACACAAAAATAAATAGACATGGTTATACAATTCTGCAAAGTAGCCAAACTAGAAGTGAAAATGTGCTGCTTGAATACACTAAAAGTATCAGTATAAATTTCTAGTGCCTTTTCTGAAGGTCTACGAAAAACAACAACTTGAGGCCTTTAACAAGGAATGCACAATGTTTATTTTGAAACATTTATTGTTACCTCCCCTGGGTGGTACAATGACAAACAAGGAATAAAATAAAATAAAATAAAATAGGCAAGATCTTGTGCATCCACATCAACACTTATTTCTTAGGCAATGCACACTTTTTTTGGTAGAATGTCTTGGTCATATTGAGAGATGCCAGACAGCTAAAAACTCTTGTGTAAGCATCTGACACTCACAGTGATCCTTCAAGTGCACACACACATTTTAAAACCTGATTATCCAGTATAAGATATCCATGTTAACACTTCCATGTTAGGTTTTGCAGAGGAAGTCGTCTTGGTGATCCTCCAGTAGAGCAAGGTTTGCAGAGTGGGAGCCCAGAAGGGAGCTTTCTTTTGTACTGGCCCTGCAGCTTTGGGGAAAAACTCCCCTCTGAGGAGTGTCACGCTGTTTACATTTCATGACAAGCAAAGATGCACCTTGTTGTCCAAGCTTTCGGAGAGGAATGCAATGCATCGTGATACCTTATTTTTGCTTTTGTGGTGTTATTTATTCTTAATTATATGATCCTGATTGATTTTGTTTTACAAGTTTTATTGTTTATTGTGATTGTAGTGTTACTGTTCATCATCCTGGATCTCTTCAGTGAAGGGCAGAGTCCAAATATCTCAAATAAAATAAATAAATGTAACATTCAGGGATATAAGCTGGAGCAGGATCACAGATTTCTGCAGCATAATGCTGAATGGTCTCAGAAGGGTTATATTCCAGTGTTAATGTTTCCACATGCACGAACTCACTTGATTGCCTCCAGAAATCCCACAAGTATTGTGTTGCAGAACCAGAAATTAATCCTGGGGCATTACAACACACACACACACACACACACACACACACACACACACACACACACTTCTTTTTATTTAAATATGAATACATCTATATAATGCAATAAATCTGTTAGGACCACAGCTTTTTCTCATTCTTAAAAAACGTACATGTAGGACCCTAACATAGAGAAATAAATCACAATCCTAAATTTCACAATTTGAAGTATATATTCTATGATACAGTGCATTTCTGATTATTTCACTGATGAAAATAATCAAAGAGCAAGGCCGCTGAACAAATATTACCTGGGTGGTCTCTAAGACGATTGACTAACTGGATTCTACTTTACGCTGAAATAATTTGGCTGATTTCCCAGTAGGTAGCCAGATCAAGTTTCCAGCTCATATCCAAATAAAAACTAATGTTAGCTGTGCCTGCTAACATCCAGCTTACAGGCAGCATTAAAAGCAATATTTTTAAAGGGCCAGTTTACATTCTTCAATCATGAGAGCAGTCTGCTTGCATTATCACTGTATCGTTTCTTACCACAAACAATCATAATATCATAATGCTTATTTGGAAAGTGGTATCCTACCTTCACATTGTCTGGATGAAGTCCTCCAGGATGTTTGTCCATGTACTGACATAAATCTGTGTGCTTGAAAAGAGAAATCCAAAAAAGGGGAGGTGAGGTATTAATGACTACTCAAAACCCACTATTTCCACCAGGTGCAGCAAATAAGGGGAATATATATTATCTGAATTGTGCTATGCTAATATGACCTTCAAGTTCCATCTTGTTATATTAGCTAATAATATTGCTTAAAGATAAAGGTAAAGGGGCCCCAGACCATCAGGTCCAGTCGTGTCCGACTCTGGGGTTGCGGCGCTCATCTCGCTCTATAGGCCGAAGGAGCCGGCGTTTGTCCACAGACAGCTTCCGGGTCATGTGGCCAGCATGACAAAGCTGCTTCTGGCAAACCAGAGCAGCGCACGGAAACCCCGTTTACCTTCCCGCCGGAGCGGTCCCTATTTATCTACTTGCACTTTGATGTGCTTTCGAAATGCCAAGTGGGCAGGAGCTGGGACCGAGCAACGGGAGCTCACCCCGTTGCAGGGATTCGAACCGCCAACCTTCTGATCTGCAAGCCCTAGACTCTGTGGTTTAACCCACAGCGCCACCTGTTTCCCGGCAATAATATTGCTTATAAAACTCCAAAATGCATCTCATTTTCTAGCTGGAAACCACAGGAGGGGAGAGCGCTCTTGTGCTCAGGTTCTGCTTGAGGGTATCCCACAGGCATCCAGGTGGCCACTGTGTGGACAGGATGCTGGACTAGATAGGCCACTGGTCTGCTCCAGTGTTGAAAGTCAATTACAATTACAGCAGACTAGAAGCATCCCAAATGGTTCAAGGCCCACATGGGGCAAAAGATTCCTGCAAAGTAGTGGGACGGACAAGATTATCCTTGTGGTCCCTTCCAACTCTACCATTTTATTATTCTATGTACATACTCATCACTATCTTATTGTCAAATTATTTTTTCATTCACTGCAGTCTCTATTAAAACAATGTTGTAGTTATAAAAACTTTCCTTATTTACATTTCTAAATGCACTGCAGTGAAATGTATGTTCCAATAGGAGGTCAAAATCACATATTACTCTGTAGTCTTATATGTCACACATTCCTGCCTGCAGCAGTAGAAATTGTTCATAAATTAAAACCATAAAAGGAAAGATATGCCTATAGTAGTTGGAATGCAGAATGAAATTTGCAAACCTACATTCTACTAGAAAAAATATATCCTATAAAGGGCAGCATAAGAAGCTCTACTTAATGTTAGATATAAATGAAGCTGCTTCCAAAGAGAAATGATTTAACAACTGCCATTCTAGAGAAACCTATGTCGTTCATAGAAATTCTGTGTAAGTTGTGCAATAGTGCCTAAAGACTGAAAGGAAGTTTAGTATTCTTTTTTCCCTTCATCTGCTCGTTCAATAAAAACCAAGTTAATTATTCTACATCTATCACCATGCTGCCCAACATGTTTGGGTTTCAGTTTCATTGGCAAAAAGAAAACACAATCAATATTTTAAATGTTTTGTTTCCTTTACAAAGCCGCCCAATACATTTTCCTGGTTCATATCATTTGCTTACTGGTATTACTGACTAGAGGCTCCTTCCCTGTTTGGCCGCTCACCCACCCCTTTGCCAACTGCCCTTCCCTTACACTTTTATACCTCACTCACACCCTCGCCTATCACCCACAGCTTATCTTTAGCTTATCTTTAGCAGCTTGCTTCATAACCCACACTTCCCAGATTACCAAGAAGCAACTTGGGCTCCACAATGTAGAGAGAATGTTTGGGAGTGATTGTGTCAACAGCCCATGTCATCTCACCATTCCATAGTGAGACTAGGGCTTCAACAGTTTTCTCCACTGGAAAATGCCCCAGGACATTTAGGAAGCCATTGGGTTCCACCAGTCTCCAAGGGTGGGCAATTTCAACAGGTCCTCCACCCTTGTGTGTGTGTGGGGGGGGGGTGTCAATAATTTTTGCCACCAATCCAAACTTTACCAGATAATGGTCCAAGTATGACAAGGAAATAAATAGCATAATGCAGCATAACTATTGTCTTAAGAGCTTCCTTGCCCTTGTAAACTATAGCAAATTAAGTGGTGCAGGATTTGTTTTGTTTTGTCAATGGAGATGGATGAAGAGGTGATATAGATTCTCTGCTTTTCACAGTAGCCACACATTCTCCACATTGTATAGTTCCAGCCCCCAAGAGTTCATGGGGATGAAGAGGCTGAAACCCATTTTCTAAAGTTCCTTTCCGATGACACTATATCTCTATACTGAAAATGCTTATTTATATTTATTTAATTAATTAATGCATATATCATTGAGTATAGGTTCAACAGTTGCAATAAAAAACAAACATGTCTATCTTTAGAAAGAGGAGCAGCGGAGAGGGAGAGATATTTGGATATCTAGATAGCTAGATTTCATTATTCTGAACTTCAGGGACAAATATCACAAAAGGAGCTCATACCCAGCTTCCTCCTTACTCAGTAATCATTCACTATTAATTAGCTACTTATATTTTCAATGAAATATTCTTCACTCCTCCTCTCTTACTCAGCAATGATAAATCTACATGTGACTTAGCTGTCCCATAGTTGTACCTAATTGGTTTCAGCTGTCATTTCTGAAGCTGAAATGCATGGACAGCCTGGGGCCTGTGAATGAACAGGAAGCATTTCCAACCACATTCCCATCATGTCAAACCAGCAATGTGAAAGAGCTCTTCCATTAAAACAAAAACTGTACTATTTAGCTTCTGGCAATGACATCATGCAGCAGACAGAATGTATTGTTTCACTGAGGCAGCAAGACTGTTGCAAGCCATTCTTTTCTGCTAAAGAGATTGCACACATTAGTTACGCTCCGGAGGTTCTTCTGACAAGAATAGTTTCCCTATTGTCACTAAGAAATTCTTAAGCAGACAATACAATGCAAAGAACAATAAAAGATATAGCTGAAGTAACATATTTGCAACAATTGCATGCAACCATACTCTACAAAGAAGTTACTCTAAGTAGAAATATAACAAGACAGAATCCCACATTTTAGGAGTATTTGTAGTCATTCTCATTTATGAAATAAATTGCAATTTAAACTAATAATTAAAATTAACAGAAAATATTAAAGAAACCAATTATGGTGTTTTAAATTACCCAGTAATATTTTAGCATCATCCTTGCATGGACTGAAATCAATTTTGGCTCAGCTGATGTGATATGGCTTCATCATACCGTAGTATTAAAATGATCACCCAGTAAACACTTAGATTTTATTCACTAGAAATAAGCATCCATGTTATTTTATTTATACAGTTAGTTCCTTCTTGTAATGCCAAATTATAATTTAGCATCATGTATAAAAGTTCATGTGTGTCAGTGTGAAAGGTCCTTTGCATTCTTTGTTCTACTAAATATGTTAATTCCACAGGTTTTTTAAAAAAGTCTTCAATTCTTACCCTTATAATTGTCATTCATAATCATCATTTTCTTGCTTTTTAAAGATTGTTTTCTTGTTGTTCTGTTTTATCTATTACTTTTATGTATTTGGAAATGTACACATTTGAATGACACAACAGCTATAGAAACTTATAGTAAATTTGTTTAACAAGTAAAGTCTTTCTGAATTCAAGGGTGCTTATTCTCCTCAAAATGTGCATGTGATTGAAGTCTTAGTCAATATTTATGCATTTTGGTACTGACCTTTCCAGGCTTTTACAAGAACATCAGTGTTATCTACTCGTATCATTTATATGAATGCAAAATATAATATTTTAAAAGCTTTTAAAATAATTCTAGCTAATCAAGTTTGCCTTTAAATTACAGAAGCAAGGAACACAAAATGCTAAGTTATTTGTTACAGTTGCATTTCACGTTTCTTTCATCAACACCAGCTCAAGGCACTTTCCCATTCAGGCACTGACCACAGCCAGTCCTGCTTTTTTAGAGTCATGCACAATAAGACCCTTAGAAATTTAGCCATTTGTGAACGTGGAACACTACTGAGAAGACAGCAGGTTGTCCTCAGAAATGGTTACAGCAAGGTTTAGAGGACTGCTGTTTGAACATCCTTTATTTGAGGAAGTAACCAGTGGCAGAGCTTCATGCTCCGGCACAGGGGGCGGGGAGCAAACGGGGGCGGTGCTGGTGCACGTTCTGGGGGCGGGCAGCCGCAATGGCACCCTTGGGATCGCACTGCCCGGGGTGGAGTGCCCCTCTTCCTACACCCCTGGAAGTAACCTCTATCCTACGAAGCTTTGGTTGGCCCTATCAGCTTCCTTGCTACCCTCAATCATGACCAACCACATAATTCTCTGAAAATGAAGGATAATTCCTGTAATTTTTGCTATCCCTCCATACAGAAGATGAACAGAAATGTTATTTTAACTCAGGAAGCCAACGTAATGGATTGGGGGGGGGATGTTTTATCTCTGATGTTCTCCAGTCTGTATTTTACAATGGAATGGGTTAGACAGCCAGAGAGAGAACGAAAGGCCTTGGCCTGTAAAGTTTCCCATAATGATGACAGATTTCTGTCTCAAATTTTCATGTTTCAGGGGCACAAGGATATCCCCTTTCCCAACAAATAGCCCCAAAACAGAATGAAGTTCAAGAAGAGACAATCATTCTCTTATCTGAATCTTTGCCATTATATGGACAATAAGAGAATGGCATTCTCATCCATCAAATAATGACATTGATGAATGAATGAACATTGAGCCATCTGTTTGCATTATGATACTTCTACCCAGATCCTTTAACGATATATAGCCAAAATATCACATAAAACATGTGCACATAGAATTGCAGCAGCATCCAGTGTGGGGCAAGTCCATCTTGCTATGTTGCCTCTTAGCTTCAACCCCACTAGAATAGGACATTAAATCAAGTGACAGAGCCATTAAGGGCATGTCTGACTTCGTGCTGACCAAAATGCATAAACTATTCCATGCAGAAAAGTGACACCAAAGTTTGCCATTCCATTCCTCCCATATCCTCCACTTCACATATTTCTATTATTCCATGCAGAGATTGGATGGCCATCTGTTATGGATGCTTTACTTGAGATTTCTGCATTGCAGGAGGTTGAACTAGATGACCCTCTACAATTCAATGATTCTTATACATGTATAGTACAACTATGCCACAACTGATGCGAAAATTATTCTTTGTATAACTACATTGGCTCATATTGCTGAAAGTCCCTGGTTTGATTCCAAAACTAACACACTATAAGTTGTGCTAACTCCATCCTTAGATTGTCCTATAGTAACACTGCACATAGAACTAGTCTACTTATCTCATTTAGAATGAGACTCTTGTTTCTCTTTCAGGTTCTTCCTCTTTCGATCCTATGAAAAATGCTTGCCTCCTGGTAGCAGCTTTTTAACAAACTAGTTTTTCAAGCCGAAAGTGCCAGATCACTTCTTCATTCTTATAATCTAAAATGGGAGGGTGGGGAATTCCATATTTATCATCTTTCTTTGATGCCTTTCTACTTCGCCCGTGGGTCGATATTGAAGCTCAAAATATCACTACATCATCCCTGGTTATATTGCCTTATGCCTTATAGAGGAGGGAGAAAGGTTGTTATTCTACTGCTCCAGAGAAGCGGACACAGAGCAATGGATTCAAACTGCAAGAAAGAAGATTCCACCTGAACATTAGGAAGAACTTCCTGACAGTAAGAGATGTTCGGCAGTGGAATTTGCTACCAAGGAGTGTGGTGGAGTCTCCTTCTTTGGAGGTCTTTAAGCAGAGGCTTGACAGGCATATGTCAACAATGCTTTGATGGTGTTTCCTGCTTGGCAGGGGGTTGGACTGGATGGCCCTTGTGGTCTCTTCCAACTCTATGATTCTATGATTCTATCAATTTTGAAAAACTTGTCAAATAATTTTACGAGGTATACTTCTTAGGTATGGAAAAGGTGGTATAAAAAACTCGCTTCTGTACTGTCCCCTCTAAGCCCACTTCCTTATTTTTCTTAGTTGTCCCACGTATATATTAGTCAATTTGGCTTCAGCCCTAGCCCTAATCCCTGCAGAGGCGTACCTAGGTTTCCTTGCACCCTTGGCAAGGAGATGTATCAGCACCTCCAAAGCCGGGAGAGACCAGAAACATGTTTTTTGTTGCCTTTTGCACTCCGCCAGTGACTTCCACCACGGCCATTGGAAGCCCTCATCCTCTTTCTCCTCTGTCAATCCATCTGCCTGCATGTCTGCCTTCTTCCCTCTCTCCGCTTAGGATCTCCTACTCACGAGTAGGACTCTGGCAGAGACAATGCCCGACTGGCATGTTCCCTCCCTCCTGGTCAATTGTTTGGGAGCTTCAAAAGCTTTCACCAGCCCAAACATCACAGCGACTGATGCCAACTGACATCAGCACACTTACAGATCCGCAGTTTGTGCAATTGCGTAACAGAGTTCAGTAGCTCAGCATTTGGCGATCTATGTTAATTTACATATAAACACACACGGAGCACTGCAACATGGCTCCCTCTCTCTCTAGCATCAGGCAGCAAAGAGAAAGAACAAAGGACAATAGTCCCACTTCAGGAAACACAGGAAACACAAACATCCTGTGTTCATCATTCCCACTCTGTGGAATGAAAAACATATACTGTCATGTGATAGACAACAATCCCATGAATGCAAACACGGAGAATGAATCTTCAACACTGCCATGGCCCATGCCATCAACTGGATTCCTCTGCTGAGGAACCCAGAGGAGCCTGCATGCCTCAACCTCCACTGTGTGGTGGAGCAGCCTGGGGCATGTGCAGACGGGCTGCTAGCCACTCAAGAGAGTGGCTGCTAGCCACTCAAGTTTGTGGAGAGGTGTGACTTTTGCACACACACACACACACACACACACACCCCGAGCCAACCTTTCGAACTGGGTATGTGCCTGACTCCTGCCAGTAATATTTTTGAAAAGGCAAGTAATTTCTAGAGAGAACTAATTCTGTAAGGGTTAAAATATAATGGGTTAGTAATTTTATTTTCTTGCAAATCTAAAACTTGCTCTACATTGCTTTCTCGTGTTAAAACTGTATATCTGAAGGAACACTTCTACCCTTAATGTTCAGCCCAGACACTGAGATCCAGCTCTGAGAGCCTTCTCATTAGTCATGGCCGCCCTGTGGAACGCCCTTCCATAAATGTCAAGGAAATAAACAACTATCTGAATTTTAGAAGACATCTGAAGACAGCCCTATATAGGGAAGTTTTTAATGTTTGATGTTTTACTGTGATTTTATAATTTGTTGGAAGCTGCCCAGAGTGGCTGGGGCAACCCAGTCAGGTGAGTGGCATATAAACAATAAAATAATCCTCATTACAGTGCAAAAAGTCACTAACAGATAATTTGAGTTGATTATTTCAAATTTTCCAAGTTTATTATAAAATCCATGAAATCTCTAATATAGGATTTCAACTGGACCACAAAAGGAGCCAAAAAGAATCTTCCATTCTTAGAAAGTGGTTCGAAAATTGAATTAAATCCTGAAACTACAGATCTCCTGTGCAGCAGGTATTAAGAAGTATATAGAACGGGGCAGTGTAGGGGGTCCTTGTTCTACAGAGAATCGTGTTCCCTTTGAATTAAATAACCTAAGGCAAAACCTTCTTCCAACAGAAATCTAATTTCTCATTGTATATTGTGAACAGGATTCTTATCATGTGAACTGTAATATTTGTATCCTTATCACCACTTTTTCATAATCCTAAATGCCAGCACGATGGCCCCAACTTTGTCTGCCGGTTTAGTAGCGATTGTATTCTTTTCCAAATTATCTAAGGACTGCCTCTCCAAATGATTCAAAGCAACACACTGTTTTTATGTGTCTTCTAAGACCTAATCTTAAGACTCAGCTGTTTGGAAACAGGATGGGTTGAAAGATAAATCTTGTTTCAGTTGTTGGTATAGTACAATGAAAGAGTAGATGATACCACAAAATAATGAACTTCTAAATATCTAACTAAGTAACCCATCTTCGCAACTTGTATATACAGTACAAGTATTTATTATATTTTCAAAATATCAATACAGTACATGAGAACTTAAAAATGTTTAAACATTCATAGTTTTATTTGTCAGGTGCATTTTTTATAAACTTGCTTTTGGAATGCTTCATGGTGTTAACATATTGTTTTATGAAGAGTTTATATCATATTCAGTTTCATAATTATATATATTTTTAAATTGTAGATTTCCCTGATAAAGGACCAGAGTAATCCAAAATGCTTTGTACAATAAATAATTTCCTTTAATTCTACTCCATTCTTTTTTATTGTTTTCCTAGTATTTGTGGCCTTTCTTATAAGGCAAGTTTACAAAAACTATAATTTGTCTTGCCTAGGTCCAACAGCAAACTGATTTGCCATAAAAAATCAGAAGTCATAAAATCAGCACAAGGTAATGGGGGATGGGTAACATGTAAACCCAAAAGTAACTCATAATGCCAACATGCAAACTAGCCCGTTGTCTTCAGTGAAATTTAAGTAGATCCTCTTTGTTCAGGATCCTGGCTAAAACATTTTAAGTACTATAATCCAAAAGAGTTTTACAGAGGGTGGGGGGATATAGTCAGGGTTTTTTGTTTGTTTCCTCGCATAAGTTATATCAGCATGTGAGCAAATTTTACGTTTCTTTTTTATTTGTCACTACAGTTTTCCAGCTAAAGGATAGTTCAGGGAGGCCAAAAATCAGGGAAGAGAAATCAGTAAGGGAGAAAAAGAGGCATCAATTTTCCCTGGTACAGCTCAGCTTGTTCCCCTTTGATTACAGGCAGAAAGCCCATATGCAAAGGGGTGTTGTAGCCATGAACATGTCTTTGCTACAGGAAATGCTTTTTTGGATGCTCCCGTCTCAGAGAAATGTTGACTCTTCATCCTTTTGCCTACCCTGGGCTTCCAGTGTATGGGCTTTTCTAGAGAAAATGAAGGCTCACTGTTCTACCAGCACAACATGAGCAAAGGATGGAAGCCAGCAAGAGGCATTTGCATTGCATTGCACCAATGGATAATTCTGCAATTATTATTACTTTTTGGCTGTCCAATATACAGTGACATAAGGCAAGACATTTTATTCATTTAAAAGTTATGCAAAATATGTTTACTGTTACATAAGATTAAAAGCTATGATTTGTCATTGGTAACTCAGTTTGAAATTAAATAACAGTAAAATTCCCATTTATTTATGCATTAGACAAAAGCATTTAGCTATGTCAATGTCTCCAGTGTCATTCCTGCAACTGTTCTGCACCAGTTGTTTTACAGAGAAATAACCATATTATTAAAAATGTATCATTTATATGTAAATAGGCAAGGTAAATGGACTTTTCATAACATACTATCTAAAAACCAACCCTATTTGAGATTCATTTGCTTCTTATAATACAGTATCCTGATCTCAATTTGTAGAAATTTGGGGTTAATTGTGACTGTACATTCTACAATACTCCAGTTAAATGCTGAAGTGGTTCTACACAAATACCATATGTTTGTCTTAGGAAAACGCAGAATGATTAATTAGGAGTTCAGACTCAAGGCTTCACAAAGCAATTTTCCACACAAAATTAGATCATTACATTGTGTACTGTGCAAATTGAAGTTTTAATTAATAGCTGAAATGCAAGTTAGAGAGAATATGCTATGAAGTATAAATTACATTCCTCAGACTTTTTCTGACACTGCTTATTAAAATACAAACTGCCAGGTGAAACAAAAGTCACTTGGGGAGATCTTAATCCTGTATACTGCTTCCCTCCCATGCCCTTTTAAGTCTTACAACAGCTATGAGCCCAATAAGCTCAAATAAAAATGGTCTATAATCATTTGGCAAGCTATCACTTATCAAAAATTACTGAAGAATCAATAACATTACAATAATGTCTGCTACTGCCAATACTTCTGTAACAGTTTACTTAAAATATTTACATCCTGCCTTTTGGCTTCTCATGGGCCCTAACACAATTCACAACATACAGTATACTGCTGATATTCATGTATACAATGTTTGCAAACAAACAAAAGCAATAGCTCTTATCATTTTCAAGACAACTCGACACAAGCCCGGCAAATCTGGAACTATAATTGATTATCTGATAAAGTTAGTAAATCTGAATTAGGGCTTTGTTATTTTAAGTCATATGCAACTACTCATTTTATGTGCCTATTTTATAGTTTTGTTTTTCATCTTTGAATTTTTGTCCATTATAACATTTCTGTCCGTTTTATCCAATTTAACTGAAATTTAGATCTTAAAAAGGTTTGGTCCACATCCTAGCCACATCCAAACTTATGATGGACTGGGAGCAAGATTTAGACAGGCTCACAGGCTTCCAGACTCAATGCACTAGATTACATTCTAGTCTCTCTCAATGGGCAGCAAGGGACTATTATTTAAATAATCCAGGTATTTTAACTAAATGGTACCCATTTTGCTTTTAGAGGCTCTGGTTTAGATCACAGTACATAAAAATGTTAACTTACCACAAACTCAAATACCAGTGTCAATGTCTCCTTTGTGTGAATAATATCATGAAGCAGCACAATATTAGAATGTTTTAGGCCCTTCAAAAGAGAAGCTGAAAGAAAAAAGGCACAATTAAAGGAAAATATAGTTAACCAATACAGTCACCCAAAAATTATTTCAATCCTAGTAACATCCAGCATACCTGAAGGAGCGTCTCCTCCCCCATCGTTCTGCCCGGACACTGGGGTCCAGCACCGAGGGCCTTCTGGCGGTTCCCTCGCTACGAGAAGCCAAGTTACAGGGAACCAGGCAGAGGGCTTTCTCGGTAGTGGCACCCACCCTGTGGAATGCCCTCCCACCAGAGGTCAAAGAGAACAACAACTACCAGACCTTTAGAAGGCATCTCAAGGCAGCCCTGTTTAGGGAAGCTTTTAATGTTTGATGGATTTCTGTATTTTAATATTTTGTTGGAAGCCGCCCAGAGTGGCTGGGGGAACCTGGCCAGATGGGCGGGGTATAAATAATATATTATTATTATTATTATTATTATTATTATTATTATTTTGTAGGTGTTCTGAATGTCGCATAATCTGTCTCCACATACACCTATACTTATTTCACCCGAACCCACACAGAATTATAGAGTTCACTGCATTTTACCTCCCACCTCCCCCATGAATAAAGTATAAAAAAGGGGGAAATGTTCTTTCTAGCTTTTTTTCTCCTGTGTGAATAAATGTTTCAAATAAATTAGTGTGTATTATTAGAACAAGTTTAACATGTTAATTTAATATTATCTTCCCTGCATACCATCAGTTGATTCAGTTTGCTACATTAACCCTTAAGAATGCAAGTACCGGTACTTTATTCAGTATTTTAACACTGGATTATCCAAATCAGTCACTTCACATAAAAATTATATTAAGTCTGTGGAATAGTAACAGAAAAACCTTCTCCTATTAAACCTGTGAAAGGTTTTGCACATATTTTATTTTTCTCTGTAATCTATATTTAATGCTCACACTGTAATGCATATTTAATGTGCATATTTAATATTCCTAAGATATGGTATATTTAACCAATGTGACATGACAAGCCATGTGTCACTACAGAAGCCCAAATGCCAGTGGTAACTTGTCAACTCACACATACATCAGAAAATGAACATCATCCCTCATAATATAAATATATATCCAAAGACAATAATGTGCAACTGTACAGTCATATCCAAGTAATACTTTCCTGATTTTTGTTCTTTTATATACTTTGTATCCTAGCTCAAGATAGGGCCATTCTTTAATTCAAAATTTCTACAGCAATGGTTACATTACAAGATAGAAACAACAGCTAGCTACCAGTATATAAAGGGGACGGGGAAGGGGAAGGGGGAAAATGCTTTTGCTGCTTTCATATGCTAGTGCAGCAGATACTGAGCTAGCTGGGCCAATGGTCTAAGGCAGCTTCCTATGTTCCTATATAATATATTATTTCCAGGAGGTCTCACATTAAGGGATGGATTAATAATATAGTTTGAAGTGAGAGGTGTGTGTGTGTTTATGAAACGGTATGGTACACCTGCATCAGCACAACCAGACGTCTTCATCTGCCTCTGATACAACAAAACATGTCTCTCCCTTATCAATCTCTACAGCCACAGCAGGAGCTGTAACTCTCCAGCGGTTTGACTTCACCCCCGAAGGCACACTCTTCCATTGTCTCCTGAGACAGATGGATGCCAACCATACATACATACATACATACATGCACACACACACACACACACACCACTTCAAACTGTATGTCTAATGATGCACAATAAAATCAATCCAGTAAATGTTCAATAGAAAGCAGGCAACCGGCTTAACATAACAGCATGCTTTTCTATTTATGAGTTTTCTATTCTTCATTGTTAAAAGTATCACCTCAGGCCCTTACCTCTTCTTGGTGATCGTTATTTTCTCTCTAAAACCTCAAACAGGTCATTAAAACTTAAACACAGTGAGCAAACCACACTCTGATGCCTGTCTACTGGCTTTCTTTCCCCTGATCTTTTATTATCTGTCCTCATCACTTTAGGTATCTATACTGTATTAGTTACTGGAAGCCCTCCACCATATAAACTCAGTGCTAGTCACACACAAAAGATTACAACTATAAAAGGAACCCAACATCAATAAAAATGCAAATGAAGCATTTATATAGTGCTTCAAATTATTCCAAGTATATTATTGTGTAATCTGTATTCCATATAGTCAAGCAAGTCAGTATTATTATATCCACATTGCAGTTGGGGATGGAATGAACCTATGAGACAGAGGCTTGCCGAGGACTACCTAGTGAGTCCATCATGGACAAGACATTTCAATTGGGGACTTATCAATTCTTAGGCTAAGGAACTCTCATACTAGAGGTCTTTCTTGTTGAAATTGTCTGCATTTGTGCCTTCAGTATTTCACCTTTAAGAAATTCCTATCCAACTTGGACTCCTTTTTCTTTGAGTATTTCTGACCATGGAATCTCACCCAGTAGCTCCTTAAGCTTTTTGAAATCAACCTTCTTAAAGTCTAGAGCACATGTCTGACTACACTCAGCTTCCCCTTACCTCTTGTATAGCGAACCCCAAGAGAACAGGGTCACTTTCTCCTATAGTTATCAGTACTTCCACTTCACCCTTCTGGAGTGACTGTCAGAGTTGGGGGTGGCTGGAACTGTTTTGCAGTGATTCTGGTTCTACTTGGATTATCGTTTCCAGAGGGTGATGCTTGGGGTGTGCACTTTGGCCCCATGGAGACTTCAATGCTGCGTTCCTCAGGGTTCAATTTTATCCTCTACTAGCTGGCCCGGCCACGCGTTGCTGTGGGTTTTTGTGTTAAATGGAACTTTTCCTGTTACATGGACCTTCAGAGTCTCCCTTTAGAGTCCCTTCACCTGCCCTATCCCAACCCTGACTCCCCTACTGCAAGTTTCAAAAATAAGACTTCCGAACCCACGTGTGTTCCTAAAAATGTCCCCACCCCCCACTGCTTTGGGTAACTCAGAGTCCTACCTCCCCCCAATGTTGTGGCCTTCTCAGTTTTCCCTGTCCCAACCTACCCCCCACTGCTTTGGCTGACTCAGGGTCCTCCCCCCCCCATGGCTATGTGTTTTCCCCTCCCTTTGTTGTGCCTCATCCCTGTGCCAACCTCGCCCCCCCCCCCTTGTGAAAGGCCCTATTCTGTTTGTTTTTCCCTGCTTGGCAATGCTGCGGCCTATTGAAAAAGCTGGGCCTTGTTGCTGCAAAAGGCCTGTTTTCAGTTGGTTGCTGTGGAATTTTGTTATGTCATCTGGTGGCGCAGCTATTGGATGCTGCTAGTGTCTTCAGAGCTTCTGCTGGTGATGTATAATTTGTGCACCACTTTTTTGTGTGTTTAATCATTATTTTAGATGTGAAAGATGTGCTTTTTTGGAAAAAAAATTACACCAGATCCCTCCCTGGTGGGCATGGAACGTTGTGGCCAAATTTGTTACATTACGGTTCAGCGGTTATGGAGAAAGGCTGTTTCATCCGAGTGTGCAATGCCTACATTTTTATATATATAGATACTGTTTAATATCTACATGAAGCTCCTGAGTGGGGTCAGAGTTTTAGAGTATGTTGTCAGGAATATGCTGATGACCCACAGCTCTACTTCTTAACCCCACTACATCAAAAACAACAAGCCAATGTGGTTCAGAAACCAAGTGAAAACTTCAACACAAAATCATTCAAGAGACGAACCCATTAGGTTTTGAAGCTATCAATGAGCTGATTTAGCAAGAGTTTACTGTCAGAGGTAGCTGCTGAAGCTGACAGGTAGAAGAAGTAGATACTTTCCATCACATAAAAAACAAGTGTATCTGATGAAGTGTGCATGCACACGAAAGCTCATACCAAAATAAAAACTTAGTTGGTCTTTAAGGTGCTACTGAAGGAATTTTTTTATTTTATAAAAAAACAAGAGTGAAATATACTGGAAAGCACAAGCAGTACAGAAACCAAATTAATAGGCACAGCTATGCTATGTAAAATACCATATTACTGGATATATTATTTTTAACAAAGTTTAAAAACAGCACGCACACACACAGACACACACCCCATTAGCAAACTTGTTATGTAATGCTAATCTGACATGGCGTTTTTGTTCTTGCAGCAAATGTAAAGATAAACAGATGGCTTCATTTTAATTCAATTCCCAAAGAGTTTTGAGCAAGCATTCTAGCATATGATGCAAGAATCTAACATTGGAATAAATGCCCTTATTGTTTGTCTAGAATCTAGATGCATGTTTCTATAGGACGATAAGTCGTTGCTTATTCCAGTATTGTACAATTTCAGCTATTAGATGTTAGGATAGCTAGAGGAAACAGAGGAATAAAGAAGTTACAGCAAAAGGCAAGAAGTCAATTCCTCCATACTAAACATCACTCTAAGTGGGAGGTTCACATGTTCTCCCTTGCTCCCCCCTCCCCAACACATGTTGCAGTTACAACTGTCAATAATAGCCAAGTGAATATTTACTTGCAAAAGTAATGAAACTATGGGAAGATAGTCTGGCAAAAATCCAAATTTTTCCCTCTACCCCAGCTGTCCTTTTAGAGAAAACCTAAAAGTTGCTCTCAAAAAGCATTTCCCACTTTTGCACTGCACATCTTATCATCAAATCAAAGCTCAAACAACTTCAAAACCTTATCTTCTTCATCTTAATGAATGCAGTTTGACAGTAAGGTCACAGCACATTACACACAGAAATGTAACAAGAATTAGGAGCTTGGTTAGAGGAAACAAATTAGTCTTGCATCAAGTTTGGATTACCCAGGTTCATACAATCATTCCAAAAACAGTACTACACTAACATATTGGGTGGTATTCAACCAAGCAGACCCGCTAAAATTAATGGAACTAATTTATTCTTCTTAATTTCAATTGAGTAAAACTACTCTGAGTAAAACTTAGCTCAATACCAATTTTTTTCTGTGCTTCTGAAGGAATCATTATCACTCAATAAGGATTATGCTATTATAGCTAAGTTTATATTCTGGAGGTTACCTCACTTTAGCAACATTGAATGCCAAATAACATGTGGAAGTGTAGAAGGCAAAAGGGCTGAATATGCCAAAAGCAAAGCAAAGGCAATTCCTGAGTAAAGTTTGTTTTGCATCCCTTCCAGTACTACAACATTATTATCATTAACCATATTATTATTTGAGGGCAGCTGCCATTCAATTTGGCTGCAGCTATGGGAGATATGGGAACAGGACTATTCCATCAGTTCTACTGAAAGACCAACTACTTAGAGCTCCTCTAGTTCCTGAATATTTTCCATTCCAGATGGTTATTATAAGGAGTACAGTATTTTACTTCAAAAACTGTCAACTAAGTTTTTTATTTCCCTCTTCCTTCCCAATTTATTTTCCCTTTTGTGTCATGACTTAGATTGTGAGTCTGTGGACAGGGGCTGTCTTGTTGTAAATGATTATATATACATCACTTTGAGAGCCCTTTTGTTGATGAGTGGGATAAAAATGTTCTATATAAGTGAATAATAAACACTATTAATGTGTTGCCCCCTTTAAGAATCAGGCTCTATGTACAGTAATGCTTAATTCTGTTCAAGAATTATTTTTAATTAATAAAAATTATATATTTGTTATTTATTGCTTAATAATTGATTAATGAAATATTGATTGATAGACTTAATATTGTTGTGGAAGGGGAAAGCAGGACTCAGTAGGTGGAGTTAGTTTACGTCAGTTCCAAAAGTCTGAGTAAGTATAGGCAAATCCCGTTTCAAAACATTCTAAATCACTGCCTTATAGAACTGATTAAAGATTTGAGAATACCTTTAAATGCCTTAAATCCATTGAAAATAAGCACTTCGAGTGGGGGAGGGGGAAGAAGTCTGTCATGCATAAAGGGGTAGGGTGAAAGTTGTGGAAAGACGGATTTTATATTTATTAAATTGGGGTCAAAATGCAACACACTTTGGATGCTTCAAGTTTAGTTACACTGCCTTAATTGGGTCAAGACGCAAGAGTAAAATAGGTATGTTTAACCCTTAAAAGAGGGATAGACACTTTTCAAAAGCTGGCAAGAAGCAGTGTGCATGATATGCACAGTCGTACCTTGGTTCTTGAACACCTTGTGACTTGAACGTTTTGACTCCCGAATGCCGCAAGTATTCCGGTTTGTGCATGTTTTTTGGAAGCCGAACATCCAATGCGGCTTACGCAGCTTCCAGTTGAATGCAAGAAGCTCCTACAGCCAATCGGAAGCTGCGCCTTGGTTTTCAAACATTTTCGGAACAGACTTCCTGAACGGATTCAGTTCAAGAACCAAAGTACGACTGTATATGGGGTGGGGTGGGGGTATACTACATGTGACTTCACCATTTGTTTAACTCTGTTCTTTTCCAATTACATATGAAACTCAAGAGGTGTCTTTCAGACCAACAGTGGGTCTGGGTGAGGGAGACTAGACTGTTCAATTTCCCACAGTGCTACGACCAATTCCCATTTCCTCCCACCTAGACTCCAAGATCAGAAATGAGGCTAGCTGAGGCATTAAAAATTCTGTTCTGCCTTTCTGCTTAACCAAGGCCTCTAAGGCAGCACACAAAATTCTTTAATACAAGAGTTCAACAGAATAAAGCAACTACACAACTCAAAATCCATGAAGAAAAGGATAACTAATTTTAAGTTCTGCCAAAGGCTTTGATAAATAAAATACAAGCCTAAGAAAAGAGAAGACTAAAGATAACAAACTTGGAGAATACATGGAAGACAAAATCTGAAGTTTGAAAAATGAACCAAAAAGCAACAATTTTTTTCTAGGCAATGTTGGTGATTTTTTAAAATACTAAACAACAACGTTCTCACACTACGGGTAAGACTCTTAGCAGATGTCCTGGCTCACATCCTTGGACCTTTCCTTTCAAGAAATCCTGTAAGTTTTTGTTTGTTTGTTTTTACTAATTCACCATGCAATATCTGCATCAGCTCAAAACACATGTGACACGTTCAAAAGGCAGAATCTAGGATACATCGATTGGCTTAAGCAAAGACATTGTCCGAACATGTGATGTGCCCCTTCTGATTGAGCTTGCAAGCAAGTGCTCCTACAGCAGGGGCTGGGTCTGTTCACACTTGCACTGACAAGTCCTTGGAGATGGGACTCGAGTCCAATCCTCTGACACCCTCCACCTCTGATCTGGACACCTACGTGGATTGCCTGGCCAGCTTCTTGGCTACCATAGGAACCTCACTCCCTGGACACTTAGTGAGGTGGCAGCTGGCTCAACTGGTTCTAACTGCCTTACTGAGGTAGAGCCCTCATCCAGATCACTGTATGAACTTTTTTAACTACTGCCCACCGCAAGGTGGCTACATTTTAATGTGTTGTTAATAATAATAATGTGTTCATCTAGAAGAAATTACACCGATCATGGGGATAAACAATAAATCTGAATAAAAAGGTTAAAACTATAGATGTTTGGATCTAGTTATACAGTGGTGCAAAATATTTTAATGGGAAAAGCAAAAAAGCAGTAATTCCAAGCCTAACTATGAAGCCAAGCAAAAGCAACACCCGCCAGTTTTATATTTGAGCAAAAGGAAACTGAAAATAGCTAAGTTATATTTAATTTTATGCAACTCCATCTTATTTTAAGCTTGACTGCCTTTTGAAACAAATAATTGCTATTGAGTAACAGATACAATTTCAACCAACTCTTTTCATCTGCATCCCCATCATTTATCCTCATTGTGACTGACATTTGTGTCGCATTGGTGACAGAACATATCTATTGAACACTGTTATAGTATTCCAGGAAACGTGTTTAGATTTTTAGCATGTTAATATGTATGAACCTCTTTGACTGCTGATAAACTATTTATATTATAAGAAGGAATATTTTGGAACTTTGCAGGTTGTGCTTGGTGTGTTTTCTACCCAGAGTTTATACAATGTGGAATTCAGTTTTGAATTATCTAAGGCTGAGAAAGAAGCATTTTTACAAGAACATAGATAATTCTCATGTACTGCATTTTTTCATTCTGCATTTTGTCTCTGAAGGGGTTATGGCAAATAGGTTGGGAAAGGAATCCTGAAAGTATGAGGAAGCTGGTTAAAATTTTAATGAAAAAGATAATTTTAGTATCCCCACTTTTCCATGAGATTTTTATCATCATAATGATGGCACTGAAATTCTGAGTGGGCAATTTTTCATTAAGTTGGGCAATTTTTCATTAAGTTTTTCTTATTCTCTGCCCGAAGCTTCAGCTTACAAGTACTGTTGGTTTTTTTGTCAGACAACATTAAAAGTTTCTTGAACTATAGCTATTTAGCCTACAGCCACTCTTTGCTGTCTGAATTTTGGCAAAAAAAGAGTCAGAAAGCTTGTAAAACAAGCATGGGAAACAAATACTGATACTTAGCTTTTAGTATACAAAAGCCCAAAGAGGCTGAACTTCTAGGGCTGTAAAACAAAATACATCTACTGAAGCCATTTAAGGCTACATTTTTATATCCACTTACTTGGGAGCATGTCCACATGAACTCAAAGCAATTTACAGCCCATCATATACAAAACTATTCACATGTATATATTTTTTATTTTTTTAAGTATATTTAATGTATTTTTTTTTAAATTAGAATTCCACCAGGAAAAAAAATGCTGGTCAGAATCAATATAGCGTTCAACTGAAATTAATAGCTTAGTCAAGTTGAACAATGTGCACTGTGATACCATGTCACTGTTCTTTTGAGTATTTCATACTGCTTTTCTACCCAAAAAAGAATACTAAATCAATGTTGACATCTTCAACATTTTGTCTGTCCTGAAAGCCACCAAGCAGTAAGTCCTTTTTAATGTATCTTAATTTACCGATTGACATATGCTTACTAGTGGAGCACCCCACTATTAAAAAAACTACTACTACTTCTTCTATTAAGCTATCAAACTGACTATGCAAATCAGACTGAAAATTGAGCCCTAGAAGGAATGTTCCTGATTCAGAACACAACACATAAATCTATTTTTAAGGTACAGCATTTGCTTATTGTGCCAAAATGTTCAGCAGCAGAACCAAAGCCTCCCGGATTGGGTGCACAACCCTCATGCATCCAATGCATGTAGAAAGTAGGCTTCAGCTCTACACAGCTGATAGACGGTAGAGCTTGTAGCCTGCTGTTTCAAGCACACATGGTACTTTCAGTCTCAAAGTCCGGACTTCAAAGTGCTCCAAAAAGGCACCAAAAAGATTCCCCACCCCTACCCTAAAGCAACATTTAAGCTAAATTTCCTCAAGCATTCCTGTTCCCAAGCACCGAGATGTATTTTATAGACATGGTTAGAGAGACATGTCCTGAACATGTATTGTAAAACCCTCTAAACACACATTTTAAGCTTCTAACTAGCAATACGCACTACTTCAGAGATTGCTTCTTGAAACTTGCACTTCTATATATTTTCCAATACTTTTGTGTGACTTAGCTTAACATATGAGCTATTATTAATGGACTGCAGCCAAGTTAAATTTATTCTCAGTTAGGGTGCTACTTCACAGCAAGCAGTTCTCTTAACCAACAATGTGAACTCCCACTGGCATTTCTGCACCTCCGCAAATGCATACATACTGTCATTTACACCTGATACCAGTTCTTATATAAGCTTGCAATAAAGAAGCACAGATTTGTTTTATTTCATGTCAACTCCCACACAACAGGGTGCTTTTGGTTTTTAAGTAGCAATCCTCCTCCTACAGGAAATATAACCATATAATTTGAGAAACCCAAGGTTCTCCAGCAACAAGATGCTGCAATTACAAAGGAGGAAGAGAAAACCAAGAGCAGTAAATAAAGAAACAAGTGTACCTTCCCTGATGGCTGTAAATGGAGTGCCTTCCTCCTCTTGAAGTCTAATCACCTTTAGTGCCACCAACTTTCCATTTACCCTGGAGTAATGCAAACAAAACATTACACAAACAAAATTAGGTTTAGCACATTTCAATAATAGATTTTCCTATGTACAGAACATCCTATTTCCCTGGTCCAACTTCTGCCACTCATAAAAGCAAGATACTAGCAGCTTTGAAACATTCAACTTATCAAATCTTTAAAGGTAAAGGGGGACCGCTGACCATTAGGTCCAGTCACGGATGACTCTGGGGTTGCGGTGCTCATCTCGCTTTACTGGCCGAGGGAGCCGGTGTACAGCTTCTGGGTCATGTGGCCAGCATGACTAAGCCGCTTCTGGCGAGCCAGAACAGCACACGGAAACGCCGTTTACGTTCCCGCTGGAGTGGTACCTATTTATCTACTTGAACTTTGATGTGCTTTCAAACTGCTAGGTTTGCAGGGGCAGGGACCAAACAACGGGAGCTCACCCTGTAACGGGGATTCGAACCGCCAACCTTCTGATCGGCAAGCCCTAGACTCTGTGGTTTAACCCACAGCGCCACCCGCGTCCCTTCAAAGATAAAGATCAAATCTTTATCTCAGGTACTTATCCCAAACGATAGCATTAAAATAAAATGCTTTACCCAGTTAGAGTAATGAACTGATGGCCTTCATTCGCCCCACATTCTGAGCTTTCTTTCTTTCTTTCTTTTTAAAGTAGGTCTCTCTAGTCCTCATAAAAAGAAAGTTATTAAGCAAAATTTGCAGGTGCCCTTATGAGCGGTTTTTGTTATTTTTTGGTGAAATGTGCTGACATGGTTGCTCCCAGTTGTCAATGTTTCTGTGAGTTGTGATTGATAAGTTCTAAATATTTTTGGGTTACTTCACAACACTGAGTATCTCTGCTTTATGATTCACCTCCTCATAGCTTTTTGGATAGAACAATTTTGCTGTAATTTGGGAGAGGCTTCAAGATTCAACTGATCATGGATAACTTGAGGACTGACCTTTGTTATTATTTATATGACCTATCATTATGAATTAAGAGCTAACCTAGTAATTCTGTTAAGATTTTTAAAATACCTTTGGGGGGTGTGGGGTGAATAGTTATTCAACCAGGTTTTCAGCGGTCGAAAACAAACTGATTCAGTTAAAAGCGATATTGGTATAATTTTGCTTTTCCAGCTGTTTCTACTGATGCAATTCTAAATCCCCTCATGCCTTGTGAAACGTGCAGATGTGGCTATACAGTATTTCCTTACAGCCAATAAAGAATAATTTGAGATGCTGAAAATGAACTACACAGCCTATTAAAACCTGCTTGTACATTTATTTGGAATGTAATCTGATCAGTTTTTCCCAATAGTTTTTTCCATGGATGTTCTTAATTTTTTAAAAAAATGTTTTAGATCCCTTTATTTTCAATTGTTTTGTTTGTTGCCTTGATTGCCACCCTGGGCTCCTTCAGGAGGGTGGGACAGAAGTTTAAGAAGCAGACACCATCCAGACTAGTTTACTTGATGCGTACCTCTTGAGCTTTTGATTATTAAATAGCCATTGTTTAAATCTAGGGCCACTACAATGGAAAGAACCTGAGAAGACTAGCAGTTCTTATAATCTTTTGGACTAATTAATATAATCAAGACAAAAGACGTGTATAGTTGAAATGTTACATTACCTACCCTGATTACTACAATTTTTTCCTCTTAAGTCTGCTCTTGTCTTCTTAATTCTATCCAGAACTCTGATACAAAAAGCTTTCACCACCCTATTAATTCAGACCACATACTGCTTTTCCCAAAGGCCCAATGCTGGCTTCCTGTCAAATGAAACACATATTCTTCATCCTTAACTTCCATGGCCTTCCTCCTCTCTTCCCCAATAACCAGTCTCTGTCCCCATATATTCTTGTCTAGGACCTTTACTTCTCCAGCTCCACCAGCTTCAGCTGAGGAAAGGCTTACATTGACTTGCAACCTTTTATTTAAAAAGGAAAGAACCATGCTGTTTCTTTATTGACTTTAGGCTGACAAGAGAAGCCACATGTAAAAAAACATGCTGAAGCTGTGCTTCCTCCCTTTATGTTTTATGGGTCTGAAAGGCTTTGGAAAGGCATGTTGCAATTTAGCATGTGGTCTGATTTCAAGCAAGCAGAGGCAAGTAAGGCTGAGGCATGTCCTACGTGCTGATAGTTGGACATGTGCAGACACTTTTTTTTTTACAAAGTTTTCCCTCTTTCTCGGTGGGCAAACAGCTGCATAAAATGGGCCCACATATGTATGTACCGTATATACATAACATACATGGGCAGATGCACACCTACCACCTCACTATGATAAAATAACATTAACATAAAACTTTTCCAATAATTGTCTTTTCTCTTGAAAATTTACTTTGTGTATAACCTCTTAGTTCAGAAAAATAATGGGCTGCAGCCAGAAACCATGACTACAACACAACTGGAATGGAAAGTGTTATATAAATGGTTCAACAAACTAAAAGCATTTTCTTCCAAAACATAACTGTAGGTCACAGGCCTGCCAATATTGCTATTTTGGAATTACTACACTTAGTAATATCCTACACTTAGCACAACAATAATGGGAAATGGGAAGAAGCTTATATCTAATACCCTTCTTCATTCTCTCTACATATTAAAAACACTAGATTTAAAGTTCAATCTAAAAAACAATTCAAAATGGTTACCTACTACTCCTACCTCACACTATATTTTATTTAAAAATAGTGGAATTTTTTATGAAGCAGCTGGTCTGCATCACAAGTATGTATATGTGCATGATACAAATGTACTTACTTGCTTTTCCCTTTATATACTGTGGCATATGAGCCTTCTCCCAGTTTTTCCAGTTTTTCATAAGAGTCTGCTTTTCCAAACTTGGGACTTGTTGGCTAAGTAAGAAAAGAAACAGAGAGATAAAATTTCCAGCACTCACACACTACCATTAACTGTGTTGAGCCAACCCTATGAAGAACAACTGTTATTACCAAAACTAATGAGATTAAAATTTGGATATTTAATGCCTGACATTGTCAGGTACCAAGGGCAATGTCTAACAACATCCATTTAAATATCACTCAGCACTCCAGATGGTCACTGCCTATTTCAACAGTATTCCTATATCAGTGGAGTTGTCAGAAAGACTTAGCCCATACAGAAGAATGAAATTTGGATTTGTTGCAGAATTTCTATAAATATGAGATTAACGAACAGCTGTACCAAGATGACCAATTGAGCATGCTTTATTCACTAGACAGCATAACCAAAGTAACTTTTATTATTATTCACTGAACTTCTAAACCACTCTTCATCTAGGTGTGTCCCAATTATAAAATACAAATAAATTAAGACAAAATTTCAAACAGTAGAACAAAAATGTAAAAAGAAGGGAAACAAACAGAAGCACATCTGCAGACACAATAATCCCTGTACTCCAGGCCCTGAGCAGTCTAATCAGCTCGTCCAAAGGTCTTGATGACAGATGTTTTTTATCTGGTACCAGAAGCCCAACAAAATAAGAAGCCAACCACTCCACCAGGGGAAGAGAATACCACAATCAGGCACCACTACAGAAACCCATCCCTGTTGATAGATCACTGACTAGGGCCCACTCTGCTGACCTCCATGTCTGGGTTAGCTGGTACAGGGACAAGCACTCCATTGGGTCACAAGCCATTTAGCAATGTACAGTGGTGCTTCAGGTTACAGACTCCACTAACCCAGAAGTAGTACCTCGGGTTAAAAACTTTACTTCAGGATGAGAACAGAAATCGTGCGGCAGTGACAGGAGGCCCCATTAGCTAAAGTGGTACCTCAGGTTAAGAACAGTTTCAGGTTAAGAATGGACCTCCGGAACGAATTAAGTTCTTAACCAGAGGTACCACCGTATATGTAAACGCTATAAACTTGCTCAGTAGGCAGAAAACCCAAATTTCATTCTGTATGAACTAACACTTTCCAATATCTCCAGTGATACATTAATACTGTTTAAATCGGCACTGATCATCTGGAGTGCTCATATTTAGATGGAACTTATTCAACATCATTGTCCTTGGCATATAACAATGAAGTCCTTCGTTCTCAAGGCAACCAGAACATTGCAAAAAGCTTTGATACATTTAACGGGACAGGGAATCAAAGCCAAGTTTTTGAGTATGGATTGATTTCTAAACATTTATGTCAAATGTTTCTTGACAAGTTGGGGAAGGGAACCTATGGTCCATACTTTACCCTAGGCCATATTTCCATCCTAAGGTTTAGCAGCCCTGCTCTGCACTCTCCTGAAGTGCTTTTGACGGACTGCAATGTTTTCTTCTACTACAATAATACATTTTGCTTGCCAGGCTGGAAAGATGTGGGCATAAAAACCAGGGCCAAATCTAGGTTTCTGGGAGCCCTTGGGCATCGGTTGCCGGTGAACTCCTGATCTGCTTGCTTTCCTCTTCAAACCACACTTCTCCTCCCTCTTGGCCTTACACTTTTAAAGTAAAACATAATCTTAACCAATATTGCAACTCCTGATTGTCAAAGAAAAACACCATGAAACATTAGACTTTTGATATGATTGTCTTTTCCTCTTCATTGACTAGATTAATACACTACCCTATGCATCTAAAATTAGCCTTTGGGTCTCCCTACTATCCCTCTCACTTTACATGTCCTTTTGAGGGGATAAAAATATAACATTTTTGTACATTTTACATTATTTTCTGTCCTGGGATACATTTTGCTTTCAAACAATCCTGGCTTAGCACTGTATATGAAATAGGGATTCTGGTTTACAAATAACTGGCCAATTGCTAAGCACGCTGGCTTGTTCAACTAAATACTGTATTTATTATTTGTCTATCACTGAAATTCCTCATATTAGACTAGTTCTAATAAATACAGTGACTTTTAGCAACAGCTATAGAATACTGAAAAAGTACTCAATGTTTTTCTTTAAGGTCCTGTTCCACATGCCAATTAGTTACTGAACACTGTGAGTCTCAATGCTGGATTTGAGAGCCAGTGGCAATCCTGTGAACAGACACAGGCTTGCCTGGTGCCGTGTTTCTCCAAAAATAAGCCATACCCCGAAAATAAGCCATACCCCAAAAAATAAGCCATACCCTGAAAATAAGCCATAGTGATAGTGTACCATACTTAATAAAAAAAATAAGACATCCCCTGAAAATAAGCCACCGTGTGTGTTTTTTTTTTTTGATGAACAATAAATGTAAGACGGTGTCTTATTTTTGGAGAAACACGGTAGTCACTATGTCATTTGTGGCTAAGACTAAACCATTTACAGTTATACCTTGGGTTACAGATGCTTCAGGTTGCGTCTTTTCGGGTTGCGCTCTGCGCCGAACCCGGAAGTACCCGGGTTACTTCTGGGTTTCGGCACACACGCATGCGCAGAAGCACTAAATTCCGTTTGCGCATGTGCAGAAGTGCTGAATCGCAACCCACGCATGCGCAGACACACAGACGTGGGTTGCAAGCATGCCTCCCGCATGGATCACGTTCGCAACCCGAGCGTCCACTGTAGTTTTAATAACAGAAATGTTATTAAACAGCCAGATTTTAATTTTCAACCAAATACTTTGCTTGTAATTTTTAACTAGTATACCCTACGTCAAAAAGTTGACAGCTGAAAATGTCAACCAGTTAGTCAAAAGTTAGCACTTTTTAATTGTTAACTGATTAATTAACTACTTTATTCCCGTGACCATTTGTATATGTTTGACCATTTGTATATTATTTATCAAGCAATCCCTGTTTTGATCTGCACATTATTCAATACAGGGGAAGAAATTCCCTCATGCAACTTTTTCAGACAGGTGCATATACATAAATAGGAAAACAGGCCTAAGGACCTGTGCAATTCATTATTCAGCACCAAATATACTTGGTAAGACAATGGAAGTGTAGCCCTTCTACAAAGCACTGTATGCTGCTACGAAGAACCCAGAAGGATCTAGTGAGACACATGAAAGATTTAATCGACTGTCATTTTTTTAAGGTGTCTGCAAAAATTATTATCCCCCCCCCCAAAAAAAATATATCTTAATCCATGCTCGTAGGATATGCAAGGCTTCTGAATGAGTGGTCGTAATTTGAGTTAAAGGACGAAAGAATAGCAGTTACTTCAAATGACCAGGAAAGGGCTGGGTCTTATTTATGTACTCTATGGACTTACGCTGATTTCTTTCCTGCATTCCTCAGGTTTTCCAACAGAGGGTTCAGACACCTTGCTGGAAATGGCATCTGGTCCCCCTGCTCCAGAACTCAAGATGGTGGCTGATTCCCCTGCCCTTGAAACACATGCCTCTTCTGAAACAGAAGGGCTGAGGGGGGGCTTCATGTCCTGAGAATTCATGAGCGGTGTTTCCCATTACAAAGGTGACAACGCTTGTGTGTAACCCCCCCCCCCCACTTATGGACTTTACCTCAGAAACAGCCTCTGGGGTATTTTTAAGCTTTTCAAAGAACAGATTAGAACACTTAAGAGGGTAAAATAACACCACCTCAGGAAGCCTTTTTAAACTGTAGTTTGTACGAAACTACAAAAAAAAAGAAAAAGACCAACCCAAAACCCACATGTGCCTTGTGTCAGCTTAAATGCACATTTAATTTTATTTACGTATCATTAAAAACATTTATAAATGTTTTTAAACTGCCTCCTTCACTGGGTAAAGTTCACAAAGGACAACTGTAAAGATCTGGGCCTCCGCTCCTATTTATTTTGTCAACATAGGCAACATTTAAGTGCCCGTGCATCTCTACAGCTAACACTATTATTTATTTTTTAAAATTAGAGTACACATAAAAAGCCTTTTAAAGAAGTGCCCCTGACAGACTTCAGAAAATAACAGTCAGGGGGATCATAAAATGAGTGGGTTGGAGGTAGGAAAAGCTTGTTTGTTTAGCAGTAAGATTTTTAAAAAAACAGTTCGAAATTTGAAAGAGGGAGGAGCCATGCAAGCAGAGGCTGTTCTCTATCAAAGGCAAGAATCTGACTGAAAATACTGGAAAACTAATAATTTATTTGACTAAAGAAACTGACTGAAAATAACTTTGCATCCCTCCACCTTCTGACATGGATATCTTTCAGCAGCCTCCAAAGTTCAAGGGGAGTGCATTCCTGCTTAGATTCCAAAAACAGCACCATTAATTTCTCTTCAATTAATCTTTTGTCTGCATCTTAAGTATTTTCCATACAGCCTTATGAGAAATTAGTCAATTTCTCCAGTGGTAGAAGAAACCTAGTTTGCCTGCAAAATTCTCAGATAAATGTCAGTGTCCAAGGTTAGAGACGCAACTGTTAAATACAAATACATAAAGTTTTCCAACTAAGAAGGCTGTAACAAGTAACACAAAATCATTACAAGCTACTATTTCTTTTAATTACAAATAAAAATATGAGCCTTGTTAACGGGTTTTCTGGTCCTGCACAGAGGCCCTTACAGCAAAGTCCCACCTTTAAAGCCTAAATATTTACTTTTAGTCTGTCCAATCACACTTGTACACATAAAATAATTAGATATGCTGAAAGTATTACAACCAGTAAAACCAACACAATAACCCCCACATCTGAAAACTGTCAAAGACTCTTTGGGTGAATGACTGACATGTCCAGGAGTTGGGGAGTATCCATTCTGGAAGGGGTTGGACTCCCTGTGAAGAAACAGGTTTCACTCAGGCCCCGATAACTTCTGGATAATTTCGCTGAAGCTTTCTCTTCCCATTAATAATAATTAATTTTTTATCATTAACTGATGGCAAATGGTCAAAAAAATGCAGGAGAATTTTTTGTCACAGCACTAAAAAGGAGCATTGGAACTTTGGTAGGTTGGATTGGCATCTCTATAGCTAGTGCAACATACAGATCATTTCTTGGTTACATATACATGATTAGCGGGTGGGGAGCCTAGTCCTACAGAGACATTGCCAACTTCCCTTCCCACATATTAATTCAGAATACAATTTCCTGGTACTGCATTGTCAGTCAAACTAATTAAAATACACCCTCAATCATTTAACATGAATTTAAAAAATAAGGCTATTACATCACTTTGGGTGCACAAAAAGTCAGTGAAATTCCATCAGTTTTACTGAAAGCCTTTGTGTGAATGTAGTTGCCACTTGTGGGTTTTACTCCCTCCTAAGTTTGGAAAAACAATGCTTTGTTGTGGGGGGGGGGGAAAATACTTCTACCGGTTATATTTGCACATGCTCTTAGATTCATATTTATTTTTCATAAAGTAACAGGATGCTAATGTTATGCTTAAAATATCTAGTTCTGAAATTGTGTCTAGGGATATGACATGTCCACAGGATATTAAATCTCAATATAAAATTATCCATGGAGCAATAAACACGCTCACAGTGCCTCTGTAGAAGAATTTCAGTATCAATACTGAAGATCTTTTGTCCTCAAGAGAACTAATTTCACAGCAATAAAAAGAAAATCTGAAAGTAAAGGACAAATAAATTCAACCCTTTGTGTTCTATTCATGCAAGCCTTTTTTTACAGCTTGTCAAACTGAAGAGTTAAGTACATGGGATCACCTGTTTGTGTAAAATACAAGCTATCTTGCATATCACAGTAACATTGTGGTGTCTGGAATAAACACTAAGGACGTTTGTAAATTGATGTCTCTTCTAGATAGAAAGGCTATTTAGGCAAGAGGGTGAAGGCACATTTATCCAACGTGGCTCAGAAGCAACTCTCTGAGAAATCTCAAGTGATACTAGTCAACCTTAAACATTTTTTTCTTCCAGCTAAGCTAGAAAATGAAAATTCTATTATTATTAGCTGTAAGTAATTAGATAGCATTTTCATTTTTCTATAATTTGTATTCTTTACCTCAAAGGTCACATTACTGGAGATTTATGCAATAGTGAGAAATAAAATGCCACTTTCACATACAATAATTTGGCAGGACACCTCAGGGACAACTGCTGGCACACCAGTCATAAGCAAGGATGACATTTCATTTATCACTACTTTAAAAAGATAATACACCACATGGGGAAAGCATAACATGTTCTGAGAGCTTTGTCTGCTTTGTGATTTCACAAACTATTGTGATTTGAGAAATATTTGTTCGGTCATAATGCACTGTTTGACAAAGGTTCAGCGTTGCCAATCCAGTGTTCCCCAAACAAAATTTCTAACTTCTGACAAGAATAGTAAGCTTTTAATTTTCATTTTGTTGTGAAATGTTTCTCATGAAAAGGCAGCACACAGTTTTAAAATTAACTAGCCCGCCACCCTCCAAAATTTGAACTGTGGTATATAATTAATAAAAAAAATCTCTATTAATCTTCTAAACTAACAAGAAACACCCCAAACTAGATGTTTCCTAGTATTAACAAACAATTTACTTTTTATGTTAGATGGATAGAATTCATAACGGTTGCAGAGGATGCTAAAACAAGGATAACAACCTTCTGAGAACATAGCTTATTCAATGGAAAACAATATGATACTGAACCAATCTGGATCATGTTTATCTAAGACTAAAATTGCACATAATGAAAGCAGAGAGATATGGCTCTTTTAAAAATACACACAATCCCAGCATGCCGCTTTAAGTGACATTGCTATTAAAAGCACCAAAACATTTGGAACTTGGATGGAAAATTTAGCTGAGATAAATATGGCATGTCTGGACTTACAGAGCTAGGACTGGAATGTCGTCTGATTTTAGGAGATTCTTTCCCAGTGGATGAAGTCTTGAAGTTAATGCAGGCATTGTTCTCTGAATGGACCCTCTTCACTTGATTATTTGGCTTTTCAAATGGATCAAAAGTGCTCTGTGTCCTCTGAACTCTGACTTTTTTGTCTTCTGGAATTGTGTCCAAGGGCTTGATCACAGAATCCATTCCTTGGCAATTCCGTGTAGACATCTTTGTGACACATATCTACGGGAGAAAAGGGAAAATATCTATTAAATAACTTGATAAGGTACCATTGCTAAGGCCCAACAAAGCATTACCGGAGGGTGGGGTTAGTTAGACCATGTTTCCAGCTCCAGTTGTACGATTAACATAGGACATGAGATGCATTTGGTTAACCATCTCCAACCCTCCAATTCTCCCATATAAATTACTGCATTAAAAGGTTTCCAACAACACTCTAATAATAGAAGAGAACCCAGTTAAGGTGCAAACTGAACAAGTATGCTGGCAAGAATGAGTGGACATAGGAGAAATTAAGCATCCTCCCTCTTACCTGCAAATCCTTCCTGAACACTCTTCCCACCTTTAATCATGTTTCACCAAGTATCGTAACATTTACTTTGACTCCTTAGTGTTTTATAATCATATAATAATAAGTATTTAAGTGCCATTTATTCTGAAACATTGAATACACGTATTGTGAAAAGGCACAAATTACACTGCAGTATTTAAATAAAAATAAACAGCAGCATAATAGAAATAAATAAATAAAGGGGAAAGTACAGATCTGGAAGTCTTGATGAAAGCCTTATGTAAACTTTATCAGCCTAAATGCCACATCACTAAGTCTTACTGTCCAGCCACTGATTTCTGTTACAAAGTATTGATTTCCATTTATTTAAAATTAGATGAGGCAAAATTAAATAAATTATGGTCAATTTAAGTCATCTTACTGTAGCATGCCTTACATAATTGTTTCATAGAACAATGTGTATTAGTATAAGACTTGGAAAATCCAATTGGTAAAACCATACGCTATCCCTGAACCAGTGGAGGCAATATTCAGTAGTTCAATAACACACATTTCTCAGGTCTTTACTTTTCCAGCAATCAGCATGAATTTTGCTACCTCCTTAAGTCTTATGATCCGATCCCATGGCCATGAACTATGTAGTTCATTCATAAAATTATTATTTTCATTGGGAAATGAATATCTCCAAAATGGTGGGCCAACACCATTTTTTGTTGTTGAAGCACAAAAGAATCTCTATCTAGCCTTGGTATAATTCATTTCAAGGTGTTGCCTTCATGTATAAGACTACTGGTATAAACACTTTCTAAAATAACATTAGGGACCCAGCGCTGTGGGTTAAAACACAGAGTCTAGGGCTTGCTGATCAGAAGGTCGGCGGTTCGAATCCCTGCAATGGGGTGAGCTCCCGTTGCTCGGTCCCAGCTCCTGTACACCTAGCAGTTCGAAAGCACATCAAAGTGCAAGTAGATAAATAGGGACCGCTCCGGCGGGAAGGTAAACGGCGTTTCCGTGCGCTGCTCTGGTTCACCAGAAGCAGCTTTGTCATGCTGGCCACATGACCCGGAAGCTGTCTGCGGACAAACGCCGGCTCCCTCGGCCTATAGAGCGAAATGAGCGCGCAACCCCAGAGTCGGACACGACTGGACCTGATGGTCAGGGGCCCCTTTACCTTTACCTTTAAAATAACATTATTCCTCAAAGTGTCTATCCTGATTTTATTACTTCAAATCCAATTTATTTCAATTGTTCTCAGACAGCAGACTTTATTCAAATGTAATAGAGTGGTTGTTCTAAACCTCTCAAGTTTCGAAATAGTACTCCACAGCAGTAGAGGGGACTCTTAGATTTGCTGTTATCAGAAAGGAGACCTGATGTCATCTCCTTGTATATCTGTGTAGGAGCTCCTAAAAGGAAGATGAGGAGCCTGTTCCAAAGCATACAAGTACAGTATGCATTTATATTCATGCATTAAATGCAATACTTTAAAAATGGAATTGCAAAAATAATCTCCAGGTTGTTCTTCACATTTGTGAGATGATCTCCAAAGCCAATACATTCAAAGGAACGACCAAGTCTACAGCTATTACTTTTCAGTTGTTTGTGAATTACGTATTTTATTAACTTATGGATTCTGAGCAATTAGCTACCTTCTAAAGCTTAAACGTGTTAAGCAAGTCCTTGAAAAAGGTATTGCCATCACCTGTGGTGCTCATCACTGGAGGAAGCCTAGAAAGTGCAGACGATTATAGATCCATAATACAAGCATAAAATGCTTCCCCCAAATAGTAAGACTATATCTCACCAAAAAGCCTTCCTCTGCAGTGTAACAGGAAACCAATGAATCTGTACACAAATGAACATTTCAAATTCAAAATAGTCTAAACAATAAGACTAGCTTACTTTGAAATACAATTCTGCAAAAAAAGCAAGAGAGATAGAAAGTAACATTAAAGGACCTCTTTTCAGACAATGCCTCTAGTATAAAAACTGAATTCAAAGACACAATTAAATAAAAGGTATGATCCAATGAGCTCCAAGATGTATGTGGTAGGCCCTTACACAATTCTACAACCAGAATGGCTAGATCTAATCATTAAATCTGAATGCTACAACTTCGTGGCGCGTATCACTCTGCATCAGTTATGATAGTTGATGCAAGTGCAGTCAAAAATTACTTGCCCTGACTACCTAAATCAATTATTATATTCCACAGGTAAGATTATTTCTGTTACCATGACATGCCACTATGACCCAAATATTAAATATTGATATTTGATAACAAATACAAGATTATATATACATTATGTGCATAATATCCTCCAGCTTCACGGATGCTATTAGTCCTTTTCCATATATGTAAAATGAGAAGGAGAGCTATAATGTTTATGTTGCAAATGTACTGTAACTTACCGTAATTGTTAGATAATTGTTAGATTTATCTGTTTTAAAGGCAGTACACAGAAGGTTGCCATGATTAGCCGTGCACTGAATCCTGGTTGTAATTTACTCTAGAGAATTCATCTTCCTTCACGTTGAAAATAAATTTGTAAAATACCTGCTTGCCATCGATTTTATCTGGCTCAGCAAGAGCAGCAGTTTAAGATGAGATATGCTAGGCAAGAGGTTATCTCCTTGCATGTAAAATGCAGCCATGATCCAATATTGATTGCAACTATTCTTTTATTTTTTTAAAAAAACACCAAACATTTTGTACTAAGACGAAGTCTAAACCAAGTCTCACCACTACTCCAAAGGTTTCCTCTACAGAAAGATCTGAATGAAGTTATTCAATAATTTAAGAATATTCATTGAAATAAATAAATGCCTAACTGTATAAATGGCAAACCATAACCAACAATCCTTGTGCAAGAGAGTGCTGACCTCAGTACAGGAAAGCAAACACAAAAGCCTGCTGTAGGTGTACAAAATTCATTGCCATCAAGATCTGTACAAGAGACTCTCAATACAGAGATATCCACTTCACAATGGCAGGCTGCTTGTCTTGATGCTGCATTCATGGAAATCACATATGATACCCTATCAGGAAGAGTATAAGAATTCATTTAACAGAGGGAGAGCGAAGAAACACCATGGTGTATCTTTAATAAGGAATCTGGACACCCTTGCATCTGCCCAAGCTGCAATAAAACATGTCTCTCTCGTACTGGTTTCTACAGCTACAGCAGGTGCTGCAACTCTCTGATAGTTTGACTTTACCCAAGATGGCACATTCTTCCTTTCTCTCTCAAGACAGAAATATGGCAACAACCATTTATACAGATCTGCAAATCACTACTGCACATGCAGAACTATGGAGTGGGCAACTAATCCAATACTGTATTTTATAACTGAACTGGAAAAACAAATCAATTAAATGGTCACAAGACTAGCATGTATCAAAAGATGATTCTTTGAAATGCGGAGTTTTCTGATGTCTGGAATAAACAAAATATTTGAGGAATGACACGTTCTATTTTTGAACTTTTCACATGACATTATCTTGCCTACTTTCAAAGGGCAAAGTTTTATCTTTTGCAAAACCTTTGAGTGAGTTGTTCAAAAGTGGAGCTTCTTATTCAGCTTCTAGGACGAAGCAATTCAAGGCTAAATTCTATGCTGAGTCTAAAGATTAAATAAAGGTGGGTGAGTGATATGTCCACATTATATTTCCTTAAATGCATTACAAAACCCACAATTTGTTAAAAAAATATTTAAAAATGGGAATTTTTTGCTGTACTAGAAAAAAATCTTAGGTTTAATTAGCCTTAAGCTAATTAAAACAATTGATGGCCTCTTGGACAGTGGGGAGGGTCATTCCTTTTACTATGTTAGGCATTTTTGTGTATAAATTCTATAAATTCATAGCATACTGTAATATATATATAAGAACAATCTTGTTTTGAAATAAATATTATGTTTTCCTTAGCAAACACATTAAAAAAATTTAAGAATGCAATTGCTGACTTTTAGGGCTAGAATAGTTTACAAGGTCTTTTACACCTGAAAAAAATAAATTCCACTCTTCTGGGTTCCTAACTAGGATTCCAGGTTAGCACGTTGAACAACAATGGACTGGGAGGGCTAAAGACGATGACTGAAGAGTCAGAAAGAAATACTCAGAATTTCATGAGAAGTGAAAGCCATATGATGTATATCTGTCTCCTAGTCTAGGAATGTAGTTCAATCTTTGTCCTTTAGAAGAACAGAGACATGTTATGATAAAAAAAAAAGAATTCACTTATGAGGGTGTTTCCCTTTACATACACACACACACACACACACACACACACACACACACACACCACACTTGTGTTAATACTGTCAGATCTTTTCCACAAAAATCAAGAGTGATTGACTATACATACCTTTTCACCACTTGAAGAGTACAACATCATTGATGACTAAGTGATCCCATATTTATCTTTAAGGTTGCCTCATGTGCAAATTCAGACATTCAGCATCCATGCAGCACAGTAAGATGGTATGTAAAGCTACGAACAGACAGATATGAGACTTGGGGACCACTGGTCATCACAAAACAAGGGACCTCTAGCTGGAAGCAATATTATTTGCTTAAGAATTTGTATCCCACCATTCAATAGGCTCCCAGGGCAGATTATAATATGCCTCTGTATATAAATTGGTGGGTAGCAAAAATGAGAGATCTTCTCGGAGTAAACATACATTTTGTCTGGTCCAGTAGGGCTTTTATTTTATTTTTATTTTAAATTTTTAATGAATATAGAAGCCTCTTCAATAATAAATAACAATAACAATAATAATTTATTTATACCCCACCCATCTGGCTGGGTTTCCCCAGCCACTCTGGGTGGCTTCCAGCAAAATATTAAAATACAATAATTCATCAAATATTAAAAGCTTCCCTAAACAGAGGTGCCTTCAGATGTCTTCTAAAAGTCAGATAATTGTTTACAGTGGTACCTTGGTTTGCAACTGCAATCCGTTCCGCGGAGGTGGTCGCTCGCCGAAGCAGTAGCTCCCTGAAGGCATGCTTCTGTGCGTGCGCAAAGCGCCGATAGAGTGCTTCTGAGCGCGCACGTGCTGTGCAGATCGCTTCTGTGCATGCGTGAGCTGTGCAGATCACGTCTGCGCATCCGACGCCGCGCAACCCGGATGTAAACACTTCCGGGTCCGCGGCAGTCGCTCGCCCAAGCGGTCGCAAACAAAGGTAGACGTAAACCAAGGTTTGACTGTATTTCTTTGACTTCTGATGGGACGGCGTTCCACAGGGCGGGTGCCACTACCGAGAAGGCGCTCTGCCTGGTTCCCTGTAACCTCGCAGTGAGGGAACCCCCAGAAGGCCCTCAGCGTTGGACCTCAGTGAACGATGGGGGTAGATACGGAGCCTTCAAGTATGCTGGGCTGAGGCCATTTAGGGCTTTAAAGGTCAGCACCAACACTTTGAATTGTGCCCGGAAACTTACTGGGAGCCAATGTAGGTCATTCAGGACCAGCTTTTTTAAAGAAGCAGTTTAATAACCACTTCTTTCAGCAGGTCTGGGAAGGCTCCCTCACAGAGAAAAGCATTCACCACCCCGAGGAGCCCATCGCTCAGCCCTTCCCGGCTCGCTTTTATGAGCCAGGATGGGCAAGGATCAAGGAGACAGGTGGTCGGTTTCACTCATCCAAGCAGCCTGTCCAAATCCTCGGCGGTAACAGATTGGAATTGATCCCATGCAGATACCAGTTTTTATCAAAGACCATTTCCTAATTGTGCCAGTTTTCTAATTACTGTACAGGGAAATTTTGCTTGGGAAAGGAACAATTAAACATGTGATTTTCCACCACAGTCTAAAATAGTCTATTGATAATGATAATCATAAACATAATCTAAATAAATAAATATCCCACCACCCCATGCTATATAGACCAGACTTCAGTATTCCCTGATCTGTCGTTATGCCTGCAGATATGAACCAGGACTCAAGAGCCCAGGGCTTCTTGTACAAGTTTTGGCAATGCTTCAACCCAAATGGAACTACAGTAGATGCTTAAAGACCTCTAATAAATAGTGGGTGATTCGCTGTACTCCTGGTATCTGAAGCACGTTTCTGCATTCCCAGCAAATGTATTGATAGACCATTACATTTTAAGGAGATAGAATTATCTCCATAGAAACCAAACAATTCTCTGCAGCATTCACACATTGCATTAAGGTTGCCTTTAGTTCAAATTCTATGCAGAGAAACGGCTGTAACAACTACCAAAGAAATTAAATGTCAAAAAGTTAAAACTCTAAAAGGAATATACTAACTGGTATCTGAAGTAGAGATGGAGCACATGAACGAACCCTTTTCCAGAAAGTGTAGTGTCATTTAAGTACCATGGTAGGAACACTGATAGTGAATGTATTCCTTAGCAGCCTGTGCTTGTACATGAGATAAGAGGCACAGGCTACCTAGGTGCTTCTTTACTTTCTGAACTATAAACTGCAGATCTCTTGCAAGCAAACACTCCTCTGGTTTTCCATTATCTTCTGCAGGCACTGCCTGTAAATTACCGTGTGCAGAAGCTCAAGCACACTCAGCTGAAAGAACATAAGAAGCTGCCTTATACTCTGTCAGATCATTGGTCTATGTAGGTCAGCATCATCTACCTGGCCAACTTTCATACCTAGCCATACCAAGAGATGCCAGAGATTGAGATCTGCAAAGCAGATGATCTACTAATGGGTAACAACCCTTCCCCATCACACACCGTGTGTTTGTCTGTACTTAAACAGTTTCCTTATCTCTACTGCCTGGGCAGGTTTCTACAACAAACCTTTCAACACTGCATCAATACTGAATGTAACACAGGAGGCGAATGCACAACCACATTCACAGATATACTAAACAAATGGGAAATACCTGTGATGCAACGGGTGGCTTGATTATACAGTATACATTACTTTACAAGATTAATGAATTAAGAGCATGGCCATTTCCCCCCACCCACCCATCTTTCTCAAAACCATCAATTTCAAAAAACGTATATCAGTCCCTCTTTTGGCATGGCAGCTTTTCAAAACTCAGACTTTATCCGAACATATTTTCAGGCAGGAAGGTGAAATACTATTGATTCAAGTATTGAGTAAAGTAAAGCAAGTATTGAGCCATTAAAAGAAAACTAACCAAACTTGGTTAGGTATTTCTAAAAGAAAAGAATCCAAGATCTAAATCTTGCAATGGAGGAATTATTGCAATGGAGGAATTATTGAACTGTCATAAGAGGCTCCTTAAATCAAGAAGGAAAAAAGTTTTAAGTTCCTGTGGGTAATGATGACACAACACACAATATAGTGTTACTGTTTTGTCCTCATATTTGGGGAGCAGGCCTTCTGGCTACAAATTAAATGGCGCAAACAGAAAAGCAGGGGTATCAATGTCATGACAGAGAGGAATCCTGATTATTGTTGGTCTTTAAAGGTAGATTGTTGTTGTTTAAAAAGATCCTAGTGTTCTCAGGCTTTTTTACAGTTTAAACCCAAGCCTCTACTCCTGTTAAGGCTTACATCCAACTTCCATTAATAATATTTAGTTTAGTGGAGCTGCCAGCAGTAGGAAGATTTGTAGTATTTGCAGGGTTGTGACCTAGTTTCAAGACAACCACCCCAGTGTCTATTTTTTTCTTTGGGTCCTAGACAGGTTCAAAGTCTGCCATCCTTCTCCTCCTTTACGTACTCAAGAATTGGCCGGCTGCCTTGGGACAATGGAGACAGCAATATGATTGCTTAAACACACTGGCTTTTAACTCATCTTTATGCAATATTCCTGCTTTCAAATGTCTGCTGGAAGTAGCACAAAAGAAAGATGAAAAAGCTGCTGCCTAAAGGCTGTTGCGAAGAAAGCATAATTTCATTTCAAAAAAGCGTATCAGCAAACATATTTTTTTTTCCAGGAGAGGGAGAGAAAGAAGAGCAAAATGCATGGCTGGGTAGTGAACCAAAACTGATCCTAATAATAAATTTAGCTGTTTCATAGTCCATAGACAAGGCAAGACCATAAAAAACCATACTCCTAACACACCTCATAATTAGCACTAGAGATTCGTTTTTTTCTTGCAAAATTTTATTCTATAATACATTGGGAGTCAGTAAGCTCTAACTGTGAAATAAAGAGTTGATGTGCTGTATCCAATGTTAGTCATATTGTGAGTACACAAACTGAAATTAATGGACTTGAGTAACTTAGGTTCATTAAGTTCGGTAGGTCTACTCAAAGTATAACTTGGCTGGATACAACCCTTTAATGGTAAGCCACCAATGCTAGCACTCAGCTGCCACTACAACAAAAAACATGCCATCTTTGGAAACAGTGTTAATATGATATCCAATGTTACATTAAAACCAGACTGATTCTTTGCAACTTTTAAAGTTTAGAATTTCTACTCCAGTATTTATCATCACCTGTCATGCCTAGCCCTGACCTAGCAACAGAGGTGGAGTCCTCAGAGGATGAACCAAACACTCCACAGGTTGAGGACCTGTAGCAGCAGGCAGGACCCCCTGAACCAGTGCTCTGGATAACCTTGGCTTCTGGTGGGAGGGGGGCTGCTGCATAATAGAGTGGGACTATTACTTTCCTTTTTCGTACAAAGATTACCATAATCAAGGACAAAAGTGGTAAGGACCTAACAGAAGCAGAAGACATCAAGAAGAGGTGGCAAGAATACACAGAGGAATTATACCAGAAAGATATGGAGGTCTCGTACACCCCAGGTAGTGTGGTTGCTGACCTTGAACCAGACATCTTGGAGAGTGAAGTCAAATGGGCCTTAGAAAGCACTGCTAATAACAAGGCCAGTGGAAGTGATGATATTCCAGCTGAACTATTTAAAATTTTAAAAGATGATGCTGTTAAGGTGCTACACCCAATATGCCAGCAAGTTTGGAAAACTCAGCAATGGCCAGAGGATTGGAGAAGATCAGTCTACATCCCAATTCCAAAGAAGGGCAGTGCCAAAGAATGCTCCAACTACCGCACAATTGCGCTCATTTCACACGCTAGCAAGGTTATGCTTAAAATTCTACAAGGCAGGCTTAGGCAGTATGTGGACCGAGAACTCCCAGAAGTGCAAGCTTGATTTCAAAAGGGCAGAGGAACCAGAGACCAAATAGCAAACATGCGCTGGATTATGGAGAAAGCTAGAGAGTTCCAGAAAAACGTCTACTTCTGCTTCATTGACTATGCAAAAGCCTTTGACTGTGTCGACCACAGCAAACTATGGCAAGTTCTTAAAGAAATGGGAGTGCCTGATCACCTCATCTGTCTCCTGAGAAATCTCTATGTGGGACAAGAAGCTACAGTTAGAACTGGATATGGAACAACTGATTGGTTCAAAATTGGGAAAGGAGTATGACAAGGTTGTATATTGTCTCCCTGCTTATTTAACTTATATGCAGAATTCATCATGCGAAAGGCTGGACTAGATGAATCCCAAGCCGGAATTAAGATTGCCGGAAGAAATATCAACAACCTCAGATATGCAGATGACACAACCTTGATGGCAGAAAGCGAGGAGGAATTAAAGAACCTTTTAATGAGGGTGAAAGAGGAGAGCGCAAAATATGGTCTGAAGCTCAACATCAAAAAAACCAAGATCATGGCCACTGGTCCCATCACCTCCTGGCAAATAGAAGGGGAAGAAATGGAGGCAGTGAGAGATTTTACTTTCTTGGGCTCTTTGATCACTGCAGATGGTGACAGCAGTCACGAAATTAAAAGACGCCTGCTTCTTGGGAGAAAAGCAATGACAAACCTAGACAGCATCTTAAAAAGCAGAGACATCACCTTGCCGACAAAGGTCCGTATAGTTAAAGCTATGGTTTTCCCAGTAGTGATGTATGGAAGTGAGAGCTGGACCATAAAGAAGGCTGATCGCCGAAGAATTGATGCTTTTGAATTATGGTGCTGGAGGAGACTCTTGAGAGTCCCATGGACTGCAAGAAGATCAAACCTATCCATTCTTAAGGAAATCAGCCCTGAGTGCTCCCTAGAAGGACAGATCGTGAAGCTGAGGCTCCAATACTTTGGCCACCTCATGAGAAGAGAAGAATCCTTGGAAAAGACCCTGATGTTGGGAAAGATTGAGGGCACTAGGAGAAGGGGACGACAGAGGACAAGATGGTTGGACAGTGTTCTCGAAGCTACGAACATGAGTTTGACCAAACTGCGGGAGGCAGTACAAGACAGGAGTGCCTGGCGTGCTATGGTCCGTGGGGTCACGAAGAGTCGGACACGACTAAACGACTAAACAACAACAACAACAATTACTTTCCTTGAACTGGACACTATACTTCTGTTGATGCAGCCTAGAATAGCTAGGATTTTAAATTTGTGTAATTCAATTCTTTGCATTCCTTTGCAGTAGATGCCGTATTTAACCAAATATAATTCACAGTAGTTTAATTCCTTGTATAAGGTCAAGATAAATGATTTATTTTTTTACTTTGACCTATATGCTCTTCACTCATTAGTTTCCTGTTCTTTACTGCCATCATCAAAACTTAAAAAGAACCAAAGCCAAATTGTATGTATACCTTTCACTAACGTGTACCAAAAAGCACCTCCACTATCCTTTATTACAATATGCCGCTCACAAGCCAGTTGTTATACACAACTTTATTTTTGCTTGCTTCCAACCACTTTTTAGTAATAGATATGCTGCAATGATGAATATAGGAAATTATTTTAAGCTTGGCAAGGCATTGGGTCTATCCAGCCTATTTTAGTTTCTGGAATTAATGCTATTCACAGTGATGAATTCATGTAAATAGGAAATTATTGCATTGTGCTGAATTTTGAGGCCATGGAGAAAGTCATGACCTCTCAGACGAAGCATTTTTAATTTTTATTCTGGGGTACTATTGTAAAACAGCTAAATAATAAAGGGCGAACATTAGCTGCCTAATGAGCGGCTTTTTTTACACACACACACACACATTCTGAGTGAGAAAATGTGCAGAGAGCAAAGTACACAAATTCAGTTATCACCATTCCAAAGTCCTCTTTTCTTGCCCAAAGACAAATAAAACAGAACTGCAGAATGGAGCAGAACTGAAGGAAACCTAACTCACCCCCTGTTCACATGCACTTAATAAGTGGCTGAATTTGAAAGGGAGATTATCTTCTTGGTGAGGTTTGGACTAGAAGTCGATCTCTCTCTCTCTCTACAGGGATGGTGGGCCCATTAAGCATGCCTGCCCCTAAAGCCTTAAAAAAAACCAATGGATTCCTGAATGCTCTTGAGGATTTCCCTGCTGACATGGCTGATGGTCCCGGCTTCTGGTTTCACTTTGTAACGGCGAGATAGAAAAAGCCTTAGACACAATCATCCACACACCCAAGCATCCTCTCCTGCATTGCAAGAGTTTGGCTGGCTTCTTAGTATAAAGGTAAAGGGACCCTTGACCATTAGGTCCAGTCGTGACCGACTCTGGGGTTGCGGCGCTCATCTCACGTTATTGGCCGAGGGAGACGGCGTACAGCTTCCAGGTCATGTGGCCAGCATGACAAAAGCCGCTTCTGGTGAACCAGAGCAGCACATGGAAACACCATTTACCTTCCCGCTGTAGCGGTACCTATTTATCTACTTGCCCTTTGACGTGCTTTTGAACTGCTAGGTTGGCAGGAGCTGGGACCGAGCTCACTCCGTCGCGGGGATTCGAACCGCTGACTTTCTGATCGGCAAGCCCTAGACTCTGTGGTTTAACCCACAGCGCCACCTGCGTCCCACCCACGTCCTCTTGCATTGCAAGAGCTTGGCTGGCTTCTTGGTATACTAGGGCTATAAAACAAGCACAGAAATGAACAAAATGCAGGCGGCACAAGTCTCATAATTAATACACCCTGGAAACTTTTGATGAAGAACTGTTAAGAAATTATTTTAAATAAAATAAAGCGAGGAACTTATGCCTTTTATCCTGCTCAGAACGGAGACCACTCCTAGAGCTCACAGGGCACAGCAGCAGCAACAACAGCAGCTTCAATGTCACACTGAACAGACTTTCAAAGCCAGCTGTTATAGACAGGTACCATCATACAAAGCAAGAAATGAGCACCAATCAGAGAAAGACTGATAACTATAAGGGAGAACTAAGCAGAAGAAGTACATGTTCTGTCTCCATCTGGAGCAGTTCTGCTATGTCTGCGATCCAGCGAAGCCTTTTTCTCACTTGTTGTTTAGGATAAGTTTCCTACAAGGCACACTTGACTGATTTACTGAGACAATAATCCCTTTCACAGGAAACATTTAACGAGTAGCAAAACAACATGAAGCAGTTCACTGTGTCAACATGTGGAGATGCTGAGGCTCTATGCAGAGCAAATGCTTTATATGTAGATATATATGATTCCCATTATAAGAATTGGAAAAGACCACTACCAGAGAGCTTAGGGAATCACTGCCAGCCAGGGTAGGCAGTTTATATGCAGGCAGCAACCATTTCAGGCACATCCAACTCACCGATGCACAAGTCCTTTTGTACCCGGAAGAGGAAAGAACGGACAGAACAGGAGGCAGAATGGGGGCAGGGTGGAATAGGGTGGAACAGGGTGAGGCATGTTTATGCACACTCCACTGGCACATTCGGGGGCTAGGAATGGAAACCCTGTGAAAAATGGTTGGTGCCTGTATCTAAAAAGAGAGGAAGTGCTTGGAATGGGGCTTTGTGGCAGTGTTACCTCATACTTCATGATGACACATCAGCATTATGAGCAGAAATTTAACAGAAGAATGACAGCAGCAGCACCCAAATTTGCTTCAGAGGTCAAGTATCTTGAGTTGCAGCCAGCACAAGTTCACAGCTCAACTCATACATCATCTTACAAGTTATCAAGCTCATTCATTTGTTAAACAGAGTGTGGAGTGTGTGTGTGTGTGTGTGTGTGTGTGTGTGTGTGTGTGTGTGTTCCCCACAGCAAGAATCCGGGTTTTGCATCAACTGGGTATTGCATCTGCTGTAAGAAAGGCAGCTGTCTGCCCAGCTGCTCAAAAACTATTGGGGTTTTATACTGTTGGGTAGAACTGCATCCTACCTAGGAGTTGTAATATTTAGCATGGTAGCAGATGAATGACCACAACTAGTCAGAACAGCTGTGCTGAAAACCTAATGTGCAAAGTTCTGAATTCTTTCACCTAAATATGAGCTCCCAAGTAGCTAGAAACTCTCAGGTACAACCTGTTGGCACAACACACTTTAAAGAATTGATCATTTACGCAGCTCTTTCAATATGAGGGTGTCATTTGAAGTACTATTGGCAATCCTCATTCTTCTTTAAACAAGTCAGCATTACAGTATGTTTATATTTTATAGGCATGATCAATGCCAGAGGGGAGTATAAAAGCTTAAGACATTCTTGAGAGAAGCATATGGCAAAAAGCAACTATGAAGAGAGCTTCCTAATGGGAAATGGGTGGGGAGATAATGACAGAGGAGATCCATCTAAATATTTGGAGAATCATAGTTTGTGATTTTTTTTAATTGGAAGCAAGCAGCTGGAAAACTACTTCATATTCCTAGGAAAGAGCCCAACACTTGGATCATCCATATGTTTAAATATTTGAGCACAAGCATCTAAGTTTTAGGAGGCTGTTATTTTTCTTAACTCTGGCACAATCATAGAACATAGAACGATGTCAATTGATTCTGGCTATGCTTTCTCAAAGGAACTGCAGTAGCTCAGGTTTCTGTCATGTAGCACATCACAATAGGGTACATTACATTTCTAATATTAAGTCTACAGGAATATCTTCACTCTGATTTTAATGCATTGAATGTTTGGAACAGCTGGTTCTGAGGGTTTATTGCAATTAAAAAGCAACAAAAATGCTATTGTTTAGAAGGAACTTTGGTATGTTAAATGAGAACCAGATAATTAGTTTCATTTCTTTGTAATGTAGGTTAAGAAAAATGATCCAAGAATTTGTCAACAAGATGTTGTTGTTTAGTCGTGTCCGACTCTTTGTGACCCCATGGACCAGAGCACGACAGGCACTCCTGTCTTCCACTGCCTCCCGTAGTTTGGTCAGACTCATGTTGGTAGCTTCGAGAACACTGTCCAACCATCTTGTCCTCTGTCGTCCCCTTCTCCTTGTGCCCTCCATCTTTCCCAACATCAGGGTCTTTTCCAGGGAGTCTTCCCTTCTCATGAGATGGCCAAAGTATTGTAGCCTCAGCTTCACGACCTGTCCTTCCAGTGAGCACTCAGGGCTGATTTCCTTCAGAATGGAGAGGTTTGATCTTCTTGCAGTCCATGGGACTCTCAAGAGTCTCCTCCAGCACCATAATTCAAAAGCATCAATTCTTCGGCGATCAGCCTTCTTTATGGTCCAGCTTTCACTTCCATACATCACTACTGGGAAAACCATAAATTCAACTATACAGACCTTTGTCGGCAAGGTGATGTCTCTGCTTTTTAAGATGCTGTCTAAGTTTGTCATTGCTTTTCTCCCAAGAAGCAGGCGTCTTTTAATTTTGTGACTGCTGTCACCATCTGAACCCAACAAGATACTTCTAGTTAAATTTGAACAGTATGATAGAATATACACTTTAAAAGTGTGACCTGAAAATGAATATATGCTCACAATGTTCAGGAAGAGCCTCCCCCCCTTTAATTGCATGAGTTACATATGTATGTAACAGTAGAGGGGTGTGTGTGTGTGTGTGTGTGTGTGTGTGTGTGTGTACACACCTAGACACAGGATGACGAAACTACTTACACATCACAATTGGTTAACAAAGGGCAAAGTGTGTTGGGAGCTACACACCATGCAGAAACTGCAGTGCCAGCTGGCACTCAGCAAAAAGGTTTTCTTTGAAAGCGGTAATCTGCTACCTGTGAGAGTTGGAATCCACTGACATGCCATGAATCACTGTTGCTATACTTCAGTCAAACACAGGTTGAGTAGCACAAGTATTTGTACTCCAGAACAATAAAAAAAATCTTTTCAATGCACTATCAATTTTCTGGACTACAGGAGGTATAAGAAAAGCATTACTTTCTCATGGACTGGAAGGAACTACAGAACCTGCTTTCAAGCACAATTCTATGCACTTCATTTTAAAAAAAAACAACAACCATTAAATTACTGGTTATTCCTGCTTGAAAGCATTGGTGGAAACCAATGCTTGGAAATCTACACAATAAATATACAAACACCCTTTGTTTCCAAATGTCAAGGAAGGTGAAAATAAATACTGCTTTTCAAGTAAAAGGAACTTGTATTGCATAGGTTACAAATTTATCCAATATACACAGTCTCCAGGTAGTTGTAAGAAATCCAGTTCTCATTAATGAACTGAATACTTTCAGCCTTCATGGAATCTGCAATGGTGCACATTCCCCATGTTGTCTTCAGTGCAATTGAAACAGGTCAACCATCTCTTTTCTAAAAGAATTAATAATGTCACTGAATAATGTCATTCCTTTAACCATCTCCTCCTAGCTGGATAAGAGAGTTGTCTTGAGGGTCTTGATTTCAACAGAACAAAGATTGGAGGGACCTGAAGCTTGACTGAGAGCCAGGTACCGGTAGTAGTAGTTGTTTTTTTTAATGTTTCTATGGCCCAGATGAGATACACCGAATTTATGTTCAGTGTTTCCTTTTGACAATGTGGAAGAATTTAAATTTCCATTTGTATCCTATTCTGCCTTCAGGAGCTCAAATTGAGATCTTAGTCTGACCAGGTAGGTTAGGCTGATGGCGAAAGACCCCACACTGGTGCATACATATGATAAAACTGCAGTTTAGAGACAGGGATGAGGTCTTGAGGTTGCACGCACTGTTTCCCATTGCGCATGAATTCCTCCTGACTCTCCTGGGCAAAACTAAACACAGATGCTTCTAAATCTCCTTTGAGTACTTAGACTCTGAAATCACAGCATGCATGATCACACAGCACATGCCCTATTACCTAAATCTCAACTTATGTGTATTTCTGCAACATGCCACTGATTTGCCCATGACCAACCCATGGGTTTTGTGGTTGAAACAGGATCTGAACCTGGTTTTACACACCAAAGCCCATCATCCTAGCAGCAATCAGAGCCCACTACTCTTTTATACCTGCATAAGAGAATACATCTAGACAGCCTATAGAAAACTTGTGATGAGCATTCAGGACTGCCCCTCCAATAGAATATTTCCATTAAATATGTGTGGGAACTTTTGTGGGGATAGCACTATCAAGTTTCACCCTTTATTCGTGTATGATCAGTATTCACAGGACTGTCATTTATCAATAATGTTTCAGGCAAATGAAATTCTGTTTTTATTCCCTGCAAGTGCGTATTAAGATCAGCCACGATAATTCAAGAAACCAAGAAAACCTTGAAGGTTCATCTATTTATCTCTATAGCAAAGATGCAATACCCACCATTCTACAAGTCCTTTCAGTTTTTAAAATACCGATTATAAAAAGGCAGGTGTTAAAATATCCAAAAGCCACATTTAAATGAATGAGGGTAAATGCAAATAGTGTCAGCTGAAATCTTAAGGAAACTTGAAATAGATGTTATGCATGCACAGACATCTTGTACCATAAGCAAACAGAATTATCACTCAGAACCCAGATATAGCAGAAGTAATTATTCCGCCACAAATTCATGAGATTAGCCTTCCTGTCCAAAGTGAAAACAGAGGTTCCATTCCTATCAAAATGTAAATTTGTGGCTTAAGTACAGTATGTTGAAAGAAGGCAGCTCCCAGTCACTCACATTTAAGGAAAAAAACACATTTGCAATACATTTCACACAGGTCTGAATTTCCTCTTCTATGAGAAAAGCTCCTACAGAGATATTTATTATCTATGATCCTATATATTCCTTGGGAGAAAGTCTTACTGATTTCAATAGGAGCTAATGCCAAGATGCAGGGAGAATCAAGAGATAATTATCTGCTAGACATCTATGGAGCAAGTAGGCATTCATATGTTGCTACATTATCACCGGTATATAGACTCTAAATTCATCACCCTGTTCCTACAGGTAGTAGTACCCAACACCTTCTAATATATCACATATTTAGAAAGTGTTCTTCATGTCAAGACTCAGTTTGCCATTTCCATGAGAAAAAAAAGAATTTAAATTTGTTGTTCATTTAATGCATCTCTATGCCGGAATAGCTCCTCTAATTTACTCAATAGAATCAACTCTAGCATGGATACGGGAGAACTATATGAGAGGCAGGTCCACCACAGATCAGATAAAATGAAGTTCATGTCTCATCTCAAGCTGTTACACATTTGCTAGTCTATTACTGTGTTCATGCGTACTTTGCATGCTGACTGTTTTGTACTGATCATTGCTGGGTTTTTAAATGTTTCTCTTTTAATGTAGTAGCATGCTCCTGCCCAAGCTTTCCTACATGCTAAATTATTCCACAGATCAAAAAATGCTGCCAGTGCTGTCATGCAGCCGTTTAAAATATCTTAGAACATTGATATAGAGCCAACACATAGGTAATGTACCCAAAAAAAACCCCGCTGGCCTCAGTTATACTGTTTTGGCATTTCCTTAAAGGTTCATTTCATCATAGTACACGCCTTCCTTCCCTTCCACATTAAGGAAAGCCTCTAATTTAAAGAAGCCATTTATTCCATCTAGGTCCAGCATGACACAGACTTGTTTGCAGTGATGGAAAAGTGATTGGTCACGTCCTTCACCCACTCGTCCCGGAGGGCACTCAGCCAAGCATATATGAGTAAAATTGTGCATAGCATCCTCTTTATACTCTTAATAAAAACAGCCTAGGATAGAGAAAGGGCTGTAGAACAAGAGAGAAGCACAGCTCTGAAAACCTTCCCCACCTATTTCCACAGAGAAAGGCGAAAATTTCCATCCCCTCCCAGCATCTCGGGAGAGTGTACAGTCTCATGAGTGATTCTGAGATAGCTGTAACATTTACCACCAGTCTGCGTTTAAAGGATTTTAAAGAAAATAGGAAGCCCAGCATGCATCAAAGAATGAATCCTGCTCAAGTTGCAAGCATGCGATAAACGAGGGGCTCAGGTTTAAGACGACAGGAATTCAATTCATCTCTTATTTAAAAACAAACACAGCCTTACCGTTTTGTTGTAGAAAGGATTGGGTTAGATTCACCTACGACTCTTTAGCATGCCTCTAGGAGCCTTAGTATTTGCAGGCAGGCCAGCCTCATTCTCAGCAACTGAATTCACAACATCTTTCTGCACTAGCAAGCTGAAATGGTGCGGCTGTACTACAGCTAAGAAAGGGGGAAATTATAAGCAGAAAAACAAAGAAATCCCTCAAGGAAGGATATTCTCTGCAGAGTTGCTGCGTGGAAGGTTCTGATGATCGTCAAGGAAGGAGATTTCACCGTCTAAATGCCATCAACAGCACACGGATATGGGGAGGAAGGTTTTTGGTTGTTGCTTTTTAAAAGAAAATGTGATGGACTTGCCTCTACTCAGGCTCTGCAGCAGTATTGCAGCCAATGTAACTATGCACATGCAGTCTGGGTGGTTTGCAGCATCGTAGATTTTTTGGGAGGGTAGGCATGTAAATGTACACCATGGAAGAGCTTCAGTAGAATAAGGAACCGAGGCCAACGTATGTACAACTTATAAGAGGCTGGCGGTGGGGAAGGATAATTAAATGACACAACTAATTATGGTCAATTAAGTTATTTCCCTAGTATTAAAAAAATAAAATGCCAAGTGGGGGGGGGGTTGGGGGAAGGAGGAAGAAGTGCATAGGGTGACATTTGTTCACAGTGCCTCAACTTTGTAGTATGAAACTACTTTACAAGGTTAATTAAAGCCTGGCCGTTTTAAAAAGAGAGAATTTAGACTCTTCCCCACAGCTTTAATTAATGGGGAATTAATGGGGAATTAATGCCCTCACTACTCCTCATAAAGCCAGTGACACCAAAATGTTTAAGTGATTGAATTATTGCCATCAATAAGGCTGAACAATATACATGTCTAACTCAGCCTTCCCTAGTCAGCTGCTCTCCAGATGTTTTGGATATCAATTCCCACAATCCCTGACCATTGGGCCATGCTGGCTGGGGCTGATGGGGGTTCAAAAACCATCTGGAGGACATCAGGTTGGGAGAAGCTGGTCTAATTCACAACTGTGCATTCAGTTCCCTCAACATTATGCCTGCAACACCTTACATCTAAACAATCTAACAACTCAGCTGCAATTATTTGCCAAGGCCCTCAAAGAGCTCTGCTTTTGATCCAAGAGCATATATCCTGCAAAGCCTAGTAAGATCCAGTGAAAGAGACTGCTTAAAGGTAAGTGCACTATGAACTAATTTACCTAGAAAAACAGAGTAATGTTATAAACTAGAATCATAGAATTGCAGAGTTAAAAGTGACTTCTAGGGTCATCTAATCCAATCCCCTGCAATTCAAGAACCTCAACTAAAGCATTCAAGACAGATGGCCATCCAACCTCTTCTTAAAAACCTCCAAGGAAAGAGTGTCTGATGCACTGTTGAACAACTCTTGCACTCAGAATGTTTAGTCTGAATCTCCTTTCTTGTAACTTGAGTCCATTGGTTTGGATCCTACCCTCTGGAGCAGGAGAAAACAAGCTTTCTCCATCCTCCAGTTGACAGCCTATTAGATATTCAAAGATGGCTACATCCTCTTTCCCAGGCTAAACATACCCAGTTCCCTCAAATCGTTTCTCATAAGAATTGGTTTCCAGACCCTTGATCATCTTGGTCGCCTTCCTCTGCACACATTCCAACTTGTCAACATGCTTCTTAAATGGAGGTGCCCAGAACTGGACACAGTACTCCAGGTGTGGTCTGACCAAAGCAGAATAGAGTGGTACTATTACTTTCATTGATCTGGACACTATACTTCTGCTGATGCAGCCTAGAATAGCATTAGCTGTTTTTTGTTGCTGCATCACACTACTGACTCATGTTAAGCTTGTGATTTTAGCTCCCTTTCACACCTACCACTGGCAAGTCAGATGTTCCCCATCTTATATTTGTTCATCTAGTTCTTCCTGCCTGCCTGCCTGCCTAAGTGTAGAACCTTAAATTTGTCAAAGTTGAAATGCATTTTGTTAGTTTGGGCCTAGTTCTCCAATCTGTTAAGGTTATCCTGATTCTGTCTTCACTGGCACTGGCTACCCACCCCCCAGTTTGCTATAATTTGATGAGCATCACCTCAATATCATCATCCAAAGGGATTTGAACCCTTATCTCCCAGGTCCTAGTCTGACACCCTAACCACTACAGCACACTGGCTTCCTAGAGTAATAGTTCTATGGGGCAGCTATATAAATTAAGTAGGTGACAGATGATAGCCATGTTCAAATATATAAAAGGATGTCATATAGAGGAGGGAGAAAGGTTGTTTTCTGCTGCTACAGAGAAGCGGACACGGAGCAATGGATTCAAGCTACAAGAAAGAAGATTCCACCTAAACATTAGGAAGAACTTCCTAACAGTAAGAGCTGTTCAACAGTGGAACTTTGCTGCCAAGGAGGAGTGTGGTGGAGTCTCCTTCTTTGGAGTCTTTAAGCGGAGGCTTGACAGCTATCTGTCGGGAATGCTTTGATGGTGTTTCCTGCTTGGCAGGGGGTTGGACTGGATGGCCCTTGTGGTCTCTTCCAACTCTATGATTCTAAATAAATATGGGGAAAGCAAAATGACACTAAGAGCAGGTTCTAAAATATTTTTTTTGAAACTTGAATTTGTTTTCTTCTGGATTGTTTTACTTGATGCTTTAATGTGTTGCAAACAGCTTTCAGATTTTTTCCCCTTCAAAATAAAAAGTGTATAGAAATGATAATAATAATAATAATAATAATAATAATAATAATAATAATAATAATGAATTTAATTGCAAAAAAGGCACCTAGACATTCCATTGTGGCAATCATAACCCAGACTTAAGGAGCCATTTGGTGACTAGGTTATATATCTGAGTTTCTAACACTGCCTATGACTTGACTTTAAGAGGCAGGAGAATTAAGAAAGTTGTCTATTCAGGAATAGATTAGCAGAAATAGATGAAGAAATGTCTCGTCCATCAGTTAAGCAAATCCTTACTTAGCTGCAATGCAATTTTGCAGACCCATGAGGAGTCATTGGGCCCTTAAGACTCCGCCAGTCAAAAACCAAAGTAATAAGTCTCACTTATTCTTCAGTAGATGGTTGGAAACTTCCACTGACATTAGGTCAAGCTTGTATTTTCACTCTATTTTCAAAATCTTTCTTTAAAAGAAATAAACGTGAGGGAATGACATCTGGGCTGTAACCTCACAAGAGCTATTCCCCTCCCCCCCCCAATTCTTTTACTCTGTGCACTTACAATTATATACACATTACTTTTTATCTTTCAATAGAAAGAATACAGTCAAACCTCAGAACTCGAATGACCCCATTGCTGAATGTTTCAGTTCCCAAACGCCAAAAACCCAGAAATAAGTGTTTCGGTTTTCAAACGTTCCTCAGAACTTGAACGTCCAACGCAGCTTCCACTATGCAAAAACCTAGCTGTCAGTCAATCTGAAGCTTCGCCTCGGAACTCAAACATTTCGGAAGTCGATGGGTCTTCTGGAACGGATTATGTTCAAGTTTCCAGGTTTGACTTTATAAGAAAAACAAGGGCTACGCAAATCCTTACCAATCCACCTGCATTAGATTTGCAAAGGAGTTGGATCAATTACATATGGAAATTCTTGATCATGTGGGAACCTCTTTCACAAAAGGATAAGAAATACAGATATACATTGTTTTTGAAGAATTTAGTTGCCCTAGTTCAACACAAATATTAAAAGATTAATGTTGCTGCCTTTGAGTGCTGATTATTTTAGTTAAGATTTATTTAGATTATTCACTGTGTTAGCCCAAGAGTCAGACCCCACCTCAGTAAACCCTTGATGAACTCTAATGGAAGACCAAGGCTGGAAACCAATTGAACTTGGGGGTTTTCAGAACAAAGGTGGGTAGAGGCTGCCCATACCTCAACACTGGCCTGGATATATATGTGGCAGGGAAAGGGGCAAATTATCTGGCAGCTTAAGTTACAAGCACAGTATAAACTGGCTGGGTGCAACAATGCATAGTTTTGCATATTGCCATCCCACGTCTCCCTGTTCATAAGGTTGCAACCTGAATGTGTTAACTAATCATTCCAAAATCTGCCATCTGCCATGCACATTTTTACTACTGTAGTAGCAACTTCACAAATACATGCATCTATTTTATTGTCGTTCTCTTTACTTTCAAAAGTGTTCTTCCTACACAGTTTTAGACTAAAGAGTGTCTCTCTCTCTCACACACACACACACACACACCCCACTCTCACTCTCACTATGCATCAATACATTTGCTACCAACAAAAGCTCATCTTACTGGACTTTTATTCTTCAAATTATATCTAGCTTTCTGCTGGCCTCATGCGGGGACTAAATTCAAGGGCCTCCAAGTTCTAAAGCAGCCACATCACTTCAACAGCAGAAAGAATAAAGACCAGCACAAATGAATAGAAACTTGACACAATAAAAGAGAGGTTCATTTACACCTTAAGCTTCGTCTGCATTGAACGCACCCATATTTTAATGATGTTTCTCAATTTCATAATTCCCCACACTAAAAGCGTACATCAAAGTCCTGGTTTTCACACCAGCTGTTTCCTATCCTTTAAAAAAAACACATCAAATGAAACAAAATGCTTTATGCATGTTTGCAGCATACTTTTAAGTTCCTTAAAATCAGGATTATTCTTTCTCCTCATAAATGGCACATATTCCATGGAGCAACCATTCTCACATTGCAAAAAAGGTGTAGACTTATAGAAGTCAGAACTACATGTGATGCAATCTTTGCAAGAAAAATGCATATTCACTTAAGCGTAACCACCCATATTAAGCTGATTTTAATGCTTCATATTTCAGTAATAAATACTAATTGTTAATCTCACTGCCTTTGCTAGTCTTGATTATTTTATACTGTTTTATGATACTGTAAGCTGCCTTGGGTGGACCATGCACAAAAAGGCAGCCATATATACAGCATGCAGACTTCTCCTCTGTTCTTGCTTTTATAGCCAAGCCAAAGTTTGACTTAGCATTTAGATTTCCTGGACATTAACAATGAGCCAGAAACACAGAACAAACATTGATTACAGCTTGTGATTAGTCTGGAAAGAGCACAACTATGAGTCTGGCATGCCAAGCCAAACCTTAGCTTAGCTTAGCGTTGTACAGCAACAAAAAGGGCCCAGCAGTGAGCTCCTTTCTGGGTGCTCACATATTTGCACTAAGCAATAGATTGGGCTTGGCATGACATGTGAACCAGACCATCAACCAAGCAATTTTGACATGTAAGACCAGTCAGTACTAACACCCCTATATTGCATGCAGAGCCAGCCCAGCCATTAGGCAGGATGAGGCTACTGCTTCAGATGGCAAAGCCCCCCCTTTTGAGATCTCACTCAAAATGTGTGTAGTCTTTCTGAAAATTGGCACCGATGGCAGTGCCGCTTCTCTGCAACTGGCAAATGAGGCAGGGCAAACGGTCACAGGAGCAGGTAGGTGGTGGTAGAAGCAGCAGCAGGCAAAAACGGCACTTCCTCAAGTGGTGAAATGGGATGCACCGCCCCTGGCCCTGATTGTGGAGCTGAGGAATGGAGACTTGTCTAAATTAATGGCTAGGAACTCTGCAGTGAGGACCCATTGGCCAACCCAGACATTGCTCTAAAAGCTGTTGCCTTAAAAAAAAAAGTAACAAATTCCAGCAGTTATCTATGAAATCCTATGAAGCTATGTTGGAGGTGTAAAAATGGGATAGGCACTATCATACAAATGTGGTGGGAGTGTAAGAGGTTAAGGCAGTTTGGGGACATTATTTATAATGAACTCAAAATATATTTAAGTGCTCCTTTACAAAAAAAAAAAAACCTGAAGCCTTCCTGCTTGGTATCAGGTCCATGGAAATCAAGAAAGCTTCCAGAAATTTATTCATGTATACAACCACAGCAGCAAGAATTTTAATAGCCAAGAATTGGGAAAGCAACATTATTCCCACAAAAACAGACTGGTTAGCGAAAATGATTGAATATTTACATCTTGCCAAATTAACAGGGAGAATAAGAAGAAATACAATTCAAAAGTCAATAAGGAATGGATAACATTTAAAGAATACCTTAAAAACTACACAGATAATGAAAATCTCCTGACAGATGTAGAATGAATCTTCATAACAGAGAAAATGTATAGTAAAATTTGTATAGGGAAAAATATAGGAAAGTAAAATAACAAAAATGAAATGCGTATAGATTATTTTTTTTCAAAACAACACAATGAGTAGAGTTGGAAACCAAACATGCACAGGATGTTTATGTTGGGTTTGCATATATGTAATCTTTTGTATTGTAGGTACTGTATTGTCTAAGTTCTATGTAAACTAAGTATAATAAAGTAAGAAGTGCTATGAAGCTCAGTGGATAAAATAAAAAATGACTTTTTTATCTGATAGGCAACATAGACTCTTAGGATCACGCAAAAGGTGCACTGACTCCAGCGTTCTGCTCTCATAGTGGCCACATGTACGCCAAAAGGAAGCCCACAAGTTACTCATGTTTACATTCCCTATTCACCTGCACAGGGCTCCTAATTATGTAGACATTTTTATGAGGTGTGTGTTTGTGAGAGAGAAAGAGATGGGTGTATGGAACAGCCTGTCTGGGTAAGAACTAATATTATTTGAAACTTTCCTCTTGTTTTTTATTAGGCTCATTTTAAGCTGCTCCCTTCATTTGATTACTGGACAAGAATAATCAAGGCAAAATTGCCATCCCCTGTGGAATACTGCATTAACCACGTTTCATGCTGTAAGACCCCCTTCATACTGACACTTAACTGTTCAGCCTATTTGCAGCCTTCTATTCTCCAGACTTAATTCAGATGCCCACTTTCCATTCCTGGGCAGTGAACCATTTCGTTTCTTAGTGTCTGGCTAAATGAGCAACCCACTGATAAGAAAACAGAGGCATAAATTTTCTTAGATTCAAAACTACTGACGAAAAACCTTATTTATACACAGTGCAAGAGAAGATACAAATTATTAGTTCTTTATCTCACACTCAACACACCCTGTTATTTGTGTACACATAGATTAGAACACCCTGTTCACAATGTTCACTATCCTTGCACATGTTATTTATTTGAACAGAAGTCCCTGTCCCTTTTTGTAAAGGAGAGATAAAGAAATAGGAAATTAAAATAAGTTAAAACCAATATGAGTTTTTAATCGTCCTAACAAAACTTGGGATCGTTCAATTTCTACACTAGAAAAATGCTATTACTGTATTTTAAAACTTGAGATGGAATAATGAATAATAATGCAAGGTTTCCTTTTTTTAAAAAATGAGGCTGGTAGTGTACATTATTCTTATATTTATGCACTTTACTGTAAGGCAGCTATGCTTTTTAAATTGGTGGCACCATAGTTGGTCATATTTTGATTATTTAGTCATTTTAGCAATCGGAAAACATCTTGATGTAGTAGTTGTGACACAGAAAATGCTGGTCTTTATTATTGTTTACAGCTGGGCAGTACATGTACATGCTGAAAAAATTAACCAAACACTTGGAAAGCCCACGTTGATATTTAAATTCAAGTTTTAAAAAGCAAGGCCACTTAACTAAGGGCAATACAGTGCAAGAGACTCTTTACAGGAAAACCTAAGCTTGTGCTGTAGGGAAGACTGTCACTCTCTCTCAAAAGAGCCAGTGTGGTGTAGTGGTTAGAGTGCTGGACTAGGACCTGGGAGACCAGGGGTTCAAATCCCAACATAGCCATGAAACTCACAGGGTGGACTTGGGTCTCTCAACCTAACCTACCTCAAAGGATTGTTAGGAGGGTAAAACTGGGAGGAAGAGAATTATGTGTGCCACATGTCAAGCTCCTTGGAGGGAAGGTGGAGCATAAACGTAATAAGAAATAGTGTTGCAAGCCAAATAATGGCTTATCTTCTGAGTTAGGCCAATAAAACTCAGAGACAAGAGGAGTTAGGAGTCCATTTTGTGTATTGCAAAGCAATGGGCTGCAGTCGAATCATTTCGCAAAACTGCAACCCCGCCCAACATGGGGCAGAGGAATTTTATAACATTTCAGACAAAGGATTTTGGTTTTAACCAATCATATAAATCATTACATCATTTTATATTTAATATTCATCATTACCTCATTTCATGTTTAATATGCATGCACAATAAGCATCGCTAACTAAACTTTGATACTCAGTAATATGTTACATTGTGAGTTAGTATGCGTGTTTGGGAACCTGTGTTACGTGTACCATGTATCAAATTATGTTCTTAGCTTGTGAGCTGTATCTTTGTGATTTGCGTATTAGCTGACCTTCTATCCCAGTAGGGACGGCTTCTTGCTGACTCATCAGTTTCTTTAAAGCATCAGGTTACCAAAACTCTTCTAATATAAGCATATTCCAAGATATACTGGAATTTACATTATCACATTAATTGTGGCCCTTTGGGCCCCTGCTACAATAGTAGCGCTACCACACTACATTATATGCTGCTTCCGACTACTCATAGTAAAGCTGCTGGCAAATACAGATGCAAAAAGTGTCACTAGATGTGGGGGGGGGGGGAATCTGTCGTTTCTAAAAACAATTACGGTATTTCAGCACACCTAATTTTCTATCCTCGTTTCTTTTAAATAAAATATTCCGCAAAACCCTCACTATTTTAGACATGTTACTGAAGACAGAACTATAGTCTAGAGCGGTGTTTCCCAACCTTGTGCCTCCAGCTGTTTTCGGACTACAATTCCCATCATTCCTGACCACTGGTCTTGCTAGCTAGGGATGATGGGAGTTGTAGTCCCAAAACATCTGGAGGCACAAGGTTGGGAAACACTGGTCTAGAGAGTGTCAACCAAGCCACGCCCGTTATATTTTCTTTTTGGTCTGCGGTTATCTTTATCAACTTTGCATTGGCAAACAAAAAACCTTGATATTCATGTACTTCCAGGTTTAAATTAAGATTTGGTTATTGCACTTTTAATGTAAGCTGATGGGTGTGGTCCCCCCCCCTTACTCTCCCTCACTCTCTTTTTCCTCCCTTTGTTAAATTTTTTATTTAAAATATCATTTCAAAGTTAGGCTCCATAGTTACAACACGTAACATGAATGCTCAGAATTTACATTAATTCCAGAATTAGTCTTGGTCCTTACAGCTTTTTCTGGTCTTGTAATCTGGGGGTGACATTAGAGTTTGCTTGTTTGTTTGTTTGTTTTTGTTTTTTAAGAGTAGTTTACACATCATGTACCCTTCTTTAGAGCCTCAGGGTCTGCATAACTCTAAACACCTTTAAGTACCGTATTTTTCCGTCTATAAGATGCCCCCATGTATAAGACCTTTTTTGTTTAATTTTTGGGGACTCCGATTTAAGAAAATGGGGGAAGATGTATCCATAAATAAGACACCCCCAAATTTTTGACATTATTTTTAGGGGGAAATCTAGTCTTATACATGGGAAAATAGGGTAATTGTTTGGCTTTTCAACTGCAGCTGAAACTTAATTGCAGTTCTTCCAAACTTTGGGGCACAATACAAGGTACCAACCAGAGGCGCCAGCTTGCAAGGAATTTTTTTGGGGGGGGGGGTTCTGACATGAGTATCACGCCTCTAGGGTTGCCAGACTCAATAGAGGACAGGACTTCTGTGCCTTTAATTGCCCTGCTCTCTTTTGAGTCTGGAAACCTTAAAGAGAAACCAGCAGACCCTTTGCTTGGAAATTAAACAAAGGGTCTTGCTGGTTTCTCTTTAAGGTTTCCAGACTCAAAAGAGAGCAGGGCAATTAAAGGCACAGAAGTCCTGTCCTCTATTGAGTCTGGCAACCCTACACACTTCCCTCAATAAGCCAGGCAGAAGCTTCCAGGGAAACAGAGGAAAGGCCCCTGTCCCAATTTTTAATCAGCAGAATGTTGGGGCATATGCATGCCACCTTCGGTCCCCAGCTTCAGCTCTGTGCTTTTGGGACCCTGGGGAGCCCCCGTCCCCCACCCCAAAACTATAGAGGGTGGGGAAAGGGCTTGGTCCCTGGTACCAACTTCCAAAAAAATAAGAGTTCAAACACAGCTGCCCAGCAAAGTGAACAAAAAAGAAGAGGCATCTGTTACTGCAAACTGTAAAACTTGCTTCTTTTCAGAATGTGGATAAAGAAAAGGACTTTGAATCCAAGACAATCAAATTCAATTAATGCAGAAGGCCATTTTGAACATCTCAGGATATAACACAGAGAAACCTAGCAGAAAGGAAAAGGTTTGAAGCAAAGACACTAGCACCTTTGAGATTAGATCCCACACAGCATACAGTACAGATTCTTTCAAAGAAATTCAAAGACTAGGCTGTATTTATAGCCACACAGCACCAAGGAAAGGTGTATGAAGATGTTCAATGGCAACATAATACAAAAAAGGTATATAAATCTCAGCAGCAGTTTTTACATTGGTATATGGAACATAAAACAGGTCATCCCAAGGACAGGTCTTACACATACAGTCCTGTAAGCATTCTGTAGGTGAACCTGATGGTATGTACACACTTGGGTGTCATATTCCCAGAAGGTTCAATGCTCTGAGCAGAAGCTAAAATGCAAGTTTTGGAAGCCGGTACAAAAGAATAGAAATATTAAAAGCATTTAGAATGAACGGCAACGGGTTGCTCAGGCCTCGCCCTACAAAAACACATCCTGGTGAGTGGCATGTAGAAGATAGAAGTTTGTTCATTCCCCCCACCCCCCACAAAAATATAGTCCAGCCCATCACATGGTCTGAGGGATGGTAGACTGGCCCACAGCTGGAAAAGGTTGCTGACCCCTGGTTTAACCGCTTCCCCTTTTTTCAGCCTGTGCCTCTCTCCGATGTTGAGAGAGCCATCGCCATGGCACGGGGACAGGAACCGGAAGCCAGGCCTGAGTAATTTTTAGCCTTCTCAAGTGGGCCCTGGGGTGGAACGTTTTATCATCCCTGCCCTAGGAGTAAGTTACACACAGAGGCACATCTTTTTAATCCTCACCTGATTAATATACTTTCATATAAACAGGATATTTGCTCAAAGCATAGTTGGTCATTCAGGATTTGCCACAATATTGCTGTTCTTTGTCAGAACGTGTCACTCTGGCAGACTTCAGTGAATTATTAATTCACAGATGGGGGAAATGTTCAAAGACGTTTTTGTTTTACACCTTTAATATACAAAATCATGTTTTGTTAGATATAACTCAGTCACTGAAATTTGACAGGTGGTAATATACATCTTTTCTGTATGGCATCCTTATAATGAAGTCATTCCAGAATCCATTAAGTCCTCAGTAACAGCGCATATTATTCATGCTACTGAAATATATAATGAAATTGCAGCACAACAACATGGGTAAAAGGAACATAGTTTCCCACACGTTAATGACTTGCAGCTAAATCACCTCAAAATGAACTCTCAGGAGTCAAAATGGGACCAATGGAAAACAAGAGGAGCCAGCATGCATGGAGGAATTGCTGAGGGTTGGGGAAGTAAAAAGCGTAACCCAAAGAAACAGTCCAATGAAGACTGAGCATGCCCAGTCGTCACCAGGCACTACAGAATGCTGCTAATTGGGCAAGGAAAACTGAAAATTGGAGTGGGAGAAGTCGAATGAGCAACCTTCCTGAGCCCCTTACAGGACTGGCAGGATAGCTTCTGATTTGCAAGCAGAAGATTACATTACAACTTGGAATGTCCCCTGCCCTAGGGAGCCACTGGAGGGATCACCCATATCTGATGTGCATCACAGGGTGATCCATAACCCAGGATTGCCCCTGAAGAAATAATCAACCAGCAATCAGGATGGTTGATTCAGGATACATACCCAACGCTTATGCCAAAGCCTACTGACATCAGTAATCAATAAAGTTGTGGCTATTCCTATCCCAATGTGTTATCATGTATTTACTGCTGCTTCCCACACCCTGATGACCTTGGGCTCACTGTCCCTGGGACCGCAAAGTTCTATGTGCTCACTTTTTCTTTGTAAACTTCCCGTAAGCATCCAGTGGGCCGCTGTGGAAACAAGATGCTAGAGGAGGTAGGCCTTGGTCTGCTCCATGGGGCTCTTCTTATGTCCCTTATTTTTATATGATAAAATTAAATAGGGCAGAAAGATCAATAGATTAATGCACATGGTAGCAAGTAAAAGGAATCTCAGGTTCCAAATGGCACCATTTTCTGCTCCGTTAATCAACTGTGAAGTTGCTCAAGGTATGGCAGTCAGAGATTTTTCCTACCTCGCCTTCCTAAACATTAAACGCAACCTCAAAAAGTGCCAAAGGGTCCCTGGCGAACAGAAAATACATCATAAGGACAAAGTGCAATGGGCAGATCTTTAAGGAATGGCAGGTTTGGGAGTACGAGTTAATGTATTTACCAAATAAAAAGTCTCAAAAGAATAGAATGTAAATATATTCCCACAGCCTTCTGAAGAGCGAATATACCCAAATCAACATTGCCTGTGCTACACTGACCTTACTGGTTGCAGGCAAAGGACTGCGGATTCCAACACAGACATAAAGGAAACTAGGTCTGCACTTCCTAGGGCCCCTTGTGCTCATGTTTCTCAAGTAGCCCCCCAGGCTAAACAGCAAGCCACTTTTGACAATGAAGGAAGCTTCAAAAGCAAGTGTGTGACACAACATGGTAGCTTTCAGTTTATGAGGGAAAGGGTTTTTTAAAAAAGAAAATCCCACTGGGCACATACAAACCTTCAGACATGTCTGAAGAAGCACTCTAGATTGCGTCCCAGTGTCCGCGTCTGTCTCAAAACAACAATTCTCATTTGTCTTCTTAATCCCCATCTCCAATATGTAAAACGAAAGGCCCACTACTAGTTTTTCAAGGCCTAGTTGCTAAAAACCTTGTGCAACTCAGAATATTGTGTTGTTCAACAATAGGCAGCGTATTTCTTCCGAGACCGGCAAATGTGTTTGCTTTATCTCTTCCTTTGTTTCTTCCAGAGGGGAAATACCAAAAATACTACGCTATACTTGATCAACAAAAGAGACTGTTCTCAGTAGTGATCAATTTAAGTTACTGTGGCTTTGTGGCATGAAGGGACTTTCGACCAACTGCCTTCAGTCACAAAGAACTACTTGCATTAGAGAAGATGATTAATACTCCAAATATAGATTTGCAGAATGCTACGGCATCTTTTTGAGCCAAAGCAAAACAGAAATCCATGTTGTATAACCCCAGGGTTTCATCTACCTCATAACATGGGAGATTATTATTCATTTTCTTATTGCTTCATTTTGGATCAATATAGTGCACCAGGGCAAATTCAATGTTTTATATGTATAAATTTATATATTGATCTCATTGGAGTATGTAGAAAAAGGCACCTTTTTTTGTAAGTAGAACACAGCATAACATGAAGGACTATTAAATCAATTCTCAGTTCATGTATGAACTGATCCAATGAACATAATCAGATGACTAGGATGAGACATTCCTCAGGCAGTAACATTCTAGCTGCACGGAAGGCTCCTAATAGTGACGTGCTTTTGATGGTAGAGCCCAGCAGAATAGCACTGCAGATCTGGGTAGCCAATGACTATAGAACGAGAAAGTGTATCTTCTAAAGATGGTACAGTGGACCCTCTGGTTAAGAATTTAATTCGTTTCGGGGGTCCGTGAGCACCCCGTAAAATCTGTAACCAGAGGCGCCGCTTCTGCACATGTGCAAGCGGCGAAACCTGGAAGAATACACTTCCAGGTTTGCCACTTTCGCAACCCGAAGATTACGTAACCAGAGCAGTATGGAACCCGAGGGTCCACTGTACCTGTATAGGTCTCAAAAGATTCTGCTTACTTTATTTGTTATTACAGTGGTACCTCGACTTACGAATGCTTCGACTTCCAAAGTCCGCAAACCTGGTAGTATTTTTGCTGCGCACGGTCTGCGCATGCGCAAAATGCAAAATCATGCTTTGCGCATGCGCAAAATGGACGCTTCGACTTACGAAGGATTCGACATCCGAAGAGTGCTGCGGATCGCCTTCATACGTTGAGGTACCACTCAGTGTATATTGCACTCAGAATGAATTTCCAAAGGCAAGTGCAAAGAATGCAGAGGAGCTTTTGATACCATGAATCATAAAAACATTAAAGTCTAAGTAGCTCATTAAGGCAATGTTGATGAATACATCAGGGGCTCCTCTTTAACACAGAATCACATTGGATAGAGAAACTGCATCTTAAGTGGACATGGCAGGTGCCCGACTGCAGTTGATGGGTTTGTTGCACTTGTTATGTAATACCCTTATAGGAGAAGGAACAAGATTTCCAAGGTAGAACCAGAGATTTACAACTGCTGCTCTAGGAGTCTAGACCAAATACCACAACCCACTACTTTAGCTTTAAAAAATCAACTACAAACAAGACATGGGTCAACAAAATCTAGATTAGGATTTGGTGCAATTTATCAAGGATACTAGTGGCAAAACCCAGTTCTGGTACTTGGAACACTTCAAGCATCTGCCAGACACAGGATGAATTAGGTAGTGCAATTATTTCTTCCCTTCACCAGAACCAGCAAGACAAATGAAAATCAATTTCGCTTCCAGATGGCATACAAAACAACAAGGACATTAACACTTTCTCCCTGAAAGACAAGCAGTGACATTCTCTCTTAACCACTTAACAGGACAGTGCACAGCTGAAATTAACCACCTCAATCCTACATAGACAATCCTCCCTCTGATTTTATCAGGGAGATAGGCAATGCTGGATACAGAATAGCAGAAGAGGCTCTTTCTAAAGAAAAAGGAGGGGGAATGTAAACAAGCTTTAAGCAATCCCCAGTTTCAGACATGAGTCCAAAACTTGATAACCTTTTTTTTTAATAATGTTTTTATTAGTTTTCCAAAAAAGATTAACAAAACATTTAAAACAATAAGAAAAAAGCAAAATAGCAAAGAAAAATACAAATACAGAAATACAAAATACCAAAATACAAAAAGAAAACAAGGAACAAAAACATATAAAGCATTATATCTTATCTCCCTCACAATGTAAATTGGGACCTCCTCGGGTTCCCGTCCCTGTGGTTCTTATATACATTTCTAAATAGCAAATTCTATATCACAATAATCACCTTTTGAAAACCTCTTTTTTCCCCTTCTAAATAACATCTTCACATATTCCACAGTTTTATTTACCACTTAATTTCTAATCTAGAATATTACTTTAGCATACTTTTTAAAATAGAATTTAAAATCTTTCCATTCTTCTTTCATCGCTTCTTCTCCCTGGTTGCGGATTCGTCCGGTCATCTCAGCCAGTTCCATAAATTCCATCATCTTCATCTGCCACTCATCAATCGTTGGTAATATTTGTTGCTTCCAGTATTTAGCTATCAGAAGTCTCGCTGCTGTGGTGGCATACATAAAAAAGATACCTTCTTCTTGGGAATCTCCTTTCCTACAATGCCAACTAGGAATGCTTCTGGTTTCTTAACAAACGTGTTTTTCAACACTTTCTTGAGTTCATTATAAATCTTATTCCAGAAGTCATTCACTAGTGGACATGTCCACCACATATGATAAAATGAGCCTACTTCTTTCTTACATCTCCAACATTTGTTATCATGGTTGTAGTATATCTTTGCTAGTTTTACTGGTGTAAGATACCATCTATACATCATCTTCATTATATTTTCCTTCAGTAAACTACACGCAATAAACTTAATGTTCTCATGCCACAGTTTTTCCCATTCCTCAATCATGATATTATGACCCACATCTTTTGCCCACAAAATCATAGCATTTTTTGTTTGTTCATCTTTCGTATGCCACTCTAGCAACAATTTGTACATTCTGGAAAGTATTTTCGTCTTAGGTTCTAACAATTCTGTTTCCACCTTTGACTTCTCTGTTTGAAAACCAACTAATCTGTCCATTTTAAACACTTCGTTTATCTGATGGTATTGGAGCCAATCATCTAATTTACCTTTCAACTCCTCATAAGTTTTTAACTTGAATTGGTCTCCATCTTCAATCAATAAATCTCTATATTTCGGCCAACCGGTCTCCATGTTTAACCTTTTACGAGCCTTGGCCTCCAAAGGTGAAATCCATTTAGCTGTTTTTCTTTCTAATAAATATATCTGGACCAAACCTTATACAATGAATTTCTAATTATATGATTTTTAAAGCCTCTGTGGGCCTTTACTTTGTCATACCACACATATGCATGCCAACCATATACATTGTCATAACCTTCTAAATCCAAAATATCTGAATTTCCCAATGTAAACCAATCTTTCAACCAACAAAAGGCAGCTGCTTCATAATAAATTTTAAGATCAGGCAGGGAGAAGCCTCCTCTTTGTTTATCATCTGTCAGTATCTTATATTTTATTCTTGGCTTCTTCCCTTGCCATATGAATTTCGATAGCACCTTTTGCCATTCCTTAAAACAATCCAACTTTTCAATTATTGGTAATGATTGAAACATAAACAACATTTTTGGCAATACATTCATCTTAACAGTTGCTATACGGCCCAACAGAGACAATTTCAATTTGGTCCACATTTCTAAATCTTTCTTAACTTCATTCAAAACTTGATAACCTTTTAGATATTACAGATGGAAAAAAAACTACTAGTATTATAAAAGAAGGCACAGAGCACATATTCAAATGATTAAATAAAGGAAGAGATATATGCATTTTCTCACAGCGTGACACAGAATTATAAGGTTTCAGATTTCCACATTTAAGTTCCTTCTGTGAGTCAGCAATGGAGAATCCTTGGACCTCCAGATGTTTTCTTAGACATACATAATGTAGCGACCAACACAGAAGCAAAAGGAAAGACTACTGCTCCCACCTGAACCCAACACCTGAAGAAGATAATCTGCACTGACCTGGACAAATTTTTAAACTGATGCTATGTACACTCACAGGCAAGAGAATGTCTCCTACTGTAACAACATATTGTTTGAAAACCCTTAAAAATTATAGACAGTGTCTGAAATGTTAAATAGGCACGATCCTAAATCATCTTTATTGGGCATCCCTATCTGCATTGTGCTATATTTGCATATGGCTGCATTAACCTAGTCAGGTAACTATTGTTTCCGGAAAACTACACTCAGTACTGAAAATGTTCATGAGAGTAACAGTCTGATTGACCAGATCAATAGCCATTATTATTATTATTATTAAAATTTGTATTCTGCCCTTTACCCACAGATCTCAGGGCGGTTCACAACATAAAATCACAATATAAAAATACATAATAAAAACAATAAGAACCCAATAATACCCTCCTTCCCAACACATTTTAAGGGCACTGGAAGTGAATCATCCAAAGGCTGGCACCTGAAGGTGTATAATGAAGGTGCCAGCTGAACCTGAACAAGCGTGGAGCCTCTGCAGAAAAAGCCCATTCTTGTGTTGCCACCCTCCAGACCTCTCATGGGGGAGGCACATCTAGTAAAACCTCTCCCTTACAGCAGGTGCTTCTAATCTCAGTTCGTAACATACAGTGAAGATACCAGGTAGCCTTACATCTGGCTGGTTAATAGGGGATCAAATACTTATTTCACTCATTATAATGCACATCAACCTCTTGACTTGTCTTCTGGGTTTCTGGGGCTTTTCCTGTTGTATATTCTGTCTCTCACAGCTACAATAAACTTAACATTAAAATTATGGACTGGTCATTTCTTTGTCAGAGGGCAAACAGGCAAATTTAGCAGGGGATCAAATACTCCCCCCCCTCACTGTATTTTATTTCGTCTGTCCTGAACCTTCCAACATTCAGCTCCACTGAATGCCCCAGAGTTCTAAGCTTACTAGTGTTATGAAAGAGGGTGCTGAACTACAACTCCCATCATCCCTGGCCCATCATCTCCAGGAAGGCCAGGAGTTCCCCATACCTGATCTAGGACAGTAACAATCGTTTAGTGGTGAGGCTTGCTAGCCAAGAAGCATGTGCATCTACTTATTGATCCGTTTCAGTTTATGTGGTATACTGGCCATACACTTCAAATACTGTGGTGTTAGAGGGACAGAAAGAGAAAGCACAATATGCATGTATGCAAACTGTGCCTTTTAAAATTTTGACTCAGTTATTCCATTTGATTTGTGACCTAGTTTTGATGGCTATAGCGAGGAACTTGGCTACATTGAAAACTACTATTATAATTTAGACATGGTTTTCCATTGTAGTTAACCAAGTGTAAAAAAAGTATGGGGCTAATAAAATGGAATCTTATACTCCTATTAAAATTACGGCATAGTGGAACATTGGCTAGCTTTTCAACTGAGCCACTTTCACAAAGACAACTCTCAAGGTCCAAGAACGCCAAATAAATTGACCTTCTATAACTGCTGATGGCAAAGCACTGAACATAGCCGTTGAAAATGCTCTCTTGTATCTAGGAATATTTAATGTTGCTAAAGACCTAGCTCAAGCACAGGCAAACTCGGCCCTCCAGATGTTTTGGGACTACAATTCCCATCAGCCATGCCCACTGGTCTTGTTAGCTAGGGATTATGGGAGTTGTAGTCCCAAAACATCTGAAGGGCTGAGTTTCCCTATGCCTGACCTAGATCGCTAAACACTGATAGGATGTAGACCCATTAACAATGTAATATTTAACATTTCATTATCATTAAAACATTAACATTTAATGAATTTGTAAAATGGATGTGCTGCCATTCTGTTCACATTGACCTGTTCACACACCTAGTGCATGACAGTGTTGAAAAGCAGCATCTGTTTCCCTACCAAATACTGATCTTCCACCAGGGGGAAGGAAAATACCATTCTACATGGCTGTGTTTATGAAGAAAGGAAACTTCCACATCTGGTTTAAGGCATGGAAGCAATTAGAACTGGTCAGATTAGAAATACCATGCATTGCAATCAACTTGCTAATATTTAAATTGAGAATCCCAGAAAAGAAATGTACAGTGGTACCCCAGTTTACAAACACAATTGGTTCCGGAAGTCTGTACTTAACCTGAAGCGTACTTAACCTGAAGCGAACTTTCCCATTGAAAGTAATGGAAAGTGGATTACTCCGTTCCAGACGGTCCGTGGAGTACTTAAACTGAAGCGTACTTAACCTGAAGCGAACTTTCCCATTGAAAGTAATGGAAAGTGGATTAATCCGTTCCAGAAGGGTTTGCGGAGTACTCAACCTGAAGCGTACTTAACCTGAGGTATGAGTGTAATTGGTTCCGGAAGTCCGTACTTAACCTGAAGTGTACTTAAGCTGAAGCGAACTTTCCCACTGAAAGTAATGGAAAGTGGATTAATCCGTTCCAGACGGGTCCGAGGAGTACTTAAACTGAAAATACTCAAACCGAGGTGTACTTAAACCGAGGTATGACTGTACTGCACTCAGAATATGTAACTTTCCAAAATATCCTGGCTAAAGAGAGATGTGACAGGCCACTCAACGGAAGTTCCCAAAATGGAGTTTGGACAGCTGCAAAATAGAAGGAGTCATGTCAAGCAGGCCAAGGTCACAAGTGCTCTATTTAGAAGCCCACTTATTTTCCTATCTGTGTACATTTCAATTTTAATTATGTAACAATTGGAAACAGGAAGTTTGGCTTAACTGATTTTCTAGCAATCATTTACCAAACGCTGAACAACAATATATTAAATTCTCATACGGAAGGATCACAAAATGTAAACTAAATTAGCAACTAAGCATTTTATATGACCTCGTTAATATATTCGGGGGGGGGGGGTTCTCTCAAAATTGAAAACATTCCTCTCTGCCATATATCCAGCACACAAGCAGTATTGAAAATGCTGAAATCAGTAGTATGTTTTTTTCTGCTTTACCGAATTCACTTAACACACAAACATGCATACTATGAAATTCAATGGCTGTACTCATCAACAATTGTTGATGTAGCTACATTGTTGCCTAATCAAACAATAACCCAGCTTCAGAGGTGCTGCTCCCAACAAGTTCAAAAGCAGGAGATTCCTTACATTTCTTGCCAGCTTGCAAGTTTTGCAGATGTCTTTGCCCTCGCACAGCAGCTGCTCTCCTTTACACAGCTGGCACATGGGGCAGGGATTCTGCCTACTGAAAATCCAGAGCATTGCATTACCCTGAGACACTCTGCCAACATCAGCCCTGCAAAAAGTTTGTGCACAAAATATTTTGAAAGCTTTTTTTTTTAGTTGTAGCAGTAAATAAAGAGTTCTAATGTAAACAATCAATTCCTAATCACCAATGGAGGATCCAAGGCTGGATAGGAAGGCAAGCAATATCCCAAGATTATCTTTCGTGTAAACCTGTCAACCCATTAGCATTTTCAGGGTCAAACCCAGACTATTGGTTTACCATTAAGTGCATGGTACTTCCTTGCTGTAACTAACAAACATTTTTTAAAATAAATCTTGCAGATGAAACCGTGCAGCCCACTTAATTGGGAAGACAGCAAACAAAACCAGGTTGCAAATCTATGTCCTTGCTGCACAAGCAAAGTTTGAAACAAGCTAGCGAAGATAATATTGGTTCTTGAGCAGAACATTCCCTAAAGGGCTGGTTCTCAACATATTGCATTTTATACTTATCTATATGATATTGCCTGCTTTGGTCCAGCTCTGCTTCGACACACTAAAGCTAACATTGCTAAACACACACATGCAGAGAGGAAAATTGGTAGTTGGAGAACACCACTGGAAACTGGCACAACACACTCACAATAACCAACTGTTTTCACTCCCGTAATTATGAACTCCTGCAGCTATACTAGCTGATGCTTCCAAATCCTTTGCATGGAGAAGCCCAGAGAGGAATAATTATTTATGTCAGCTCTGAACAGTCCTCAGCTTCCAATAAGCCACGAAGAAAGCCAGACACCATGGGTGCCCTTCTTCACACACAGTGTTCATCAGTGACAGAGATTGTATCAGTACAACTGCCACAATTTAGCACATATTTTCCCATATTTTACTGAACACATGGAACACCACTACCCTGTCTTTTATAGTGCCAAATGTCATGCAAATAGAGGCGGGGAGGAGTCAAGACTACTTAAAATGCCCTAATTTCACATTGTGCTTAAGATAGAGATGGGGCTCTTATTATGGTGCAATCAGCACCATTGAAATACACCGTAAAAGCAGCAAGTGTCTGATTGTCTGAATACGAGAGGGCAAACAAGAGATTAACTCGTTTTCATTAGACCCCTGATGACGATGCGCCTTATTACACAATCACAGCCTGTTAAAAATGCCCATCAACATATAAATCACATAATCTCATTTAGGAAAGTACTGGCAGGCATAAGGTCTCAATAAGCACACAACCCACACAATACCGGGGGGGGGGGGGGTGCGGAATACCAGACACAGTTCAACAATATGAGAATTAGTGCAGCATGCTTGCCAAAGAGCCATTTGAAAGGGCGAGTGACAAAGACAGAGATTCTCTCTTTTGATTCTGAACAAAGAACGTCCTCCACTACGAGACAGGTGTACAAGCGAAGTACCTTTTCATACTACATATACTGCAGCCAGCTCAGTCACTGAGGCCCTCATGCGGCATGGTCCTCACAAACCTAGCTACATGTGTGTATGTTTCCAATTCAAATCCTTACTGCCCATATTTCCTGAGCTCAAAGCAAAGGCAAAGGCAAAAATCAAGGCCTTCGGGCATTCTGGTGCAGTCCTCATGAAAGGACTGTGCCACAAAAGTCCCCATGCAAGTGAATAACCTCAGCCAGGATTGGAGGACTCTGGAAATTTGCAAGGCTATTTGGGAGAAATATCCCTGGAGCCACTGCAGCACAACTGGCTTTCTCCTGATTCTGTGGTTGATCTTCCACTGAGTCCAAAAAAGAAACAAGAAAATATTGTATTAAGAAAGAATTGTAGATAAAATTAAATCGTAATGATTAAACCAGCATTTGCAGCACTGATGATGGAGTATGGAGTTTGCCATTCTGGCACCCACAGATGCTATGGCTTTTCTTGGCGCTCCCAGGATGAACCATAACCCTCAGATTTCATTCCCCCCCCCTTTAAGTTTCTCGGGTTTTTGTCCAGTATTCTTGCCCTCAGGTTTAACTTCAAGAAATTGAACAAATTACCAAGCAACAACTTCTGCCCTACCCTAAAGCTTGCTCTCATTTCTATTTTCAACTCGGAAACTGAAACTTTGCTCTAAGGACCTCATCATTTATCTAATAGTAGCAGCTAAGGTTGCCAACAGCTAAACACTGGAGAAACCAGAGTTACAAATCTCATGGTGGACTGGACTGCCCAGATATAGAATCTGGCTTTAATGGGGTTGAAACTAACCCACAAACTTTGCTCTGGAAAAGGAATGAACACACTGTAGACATGTTTTATGCCATTTGGTCAAACTTTATTACATATGTTGCAACAAAAGGGACATGGCTTCTGCGTGCTGGGCATTCAGACACTGTTGGGATAAACAATATGATGTTCTCAGGATGACCACAGTTGTGGGGGGGGGCTTGGATTTTCTTTCTCATGTTGTATTTTCTACATCTAAAGCAAACAATAAAAAAATAGTTTGAAAAAAAAAACCACCTATTCCATCCTTCCAGGGCTTTACTCCCCCCCCCCCAAGCCATGGAAAGAGAGGGAGAGCTGTACATGGTGGGTGGGTGTAGGTGTCAGAGAGAGGGTGTGTGTGAATATGTGGTCTGTGGATTTGTGTGAGAGAGGGTGTGTGTAAATGTGTAGTGTGCATATGAATGATTGAGAGATGCATGTGTACCTGTAATCTGTATGTGCACAATGAGTGTGTGAATGTGTGTGAGAGAGAGTCTGCGGTGTGGTATTCTTCCAAGTACAGTGGTACCTCGGTTTATGAACACAATTGGTTCCGGAAGTCTGTTCATAAACTGAAGCGAACTTTCCCATTGAAAGTAATGGAAAGTGGATTAATCCGTTCCAGACGGATCCGCAGAGTACTCAACCTGAAGCGTACTTAACCCGAAGCATGGGTGTAATTGGTTCCGGAAGTCTGTTCATAAACTGAAGCGTTCATAAACTGAAGCGAACTTTCCCACTGAAAGTAATGGAAAGTGAATTAATCCGTTCCAGATGGGTCCGCGGCGTTCGTAACCGAAAATTCGTAAACCGAGGTGTTCATAAACCGAGGTTCCACTGTACGAGGAAATGCTCCCTGTTATTACAGAGCAGCAGCACCATAGTGTGTGAATGGGAGAAATAACAATTGCTCCACCACCAGAAATAGACATAGCTGATTTCCTATGCAAAGTTCAAGGTTGTATGGGTCAGGGAACAGCAATGACTGCACTCTGTGTTCTGCCATGCTCTACTCCCCCCCCCCCATGGCAGCCATTTTTCAACTGGTGCCCCCGGTTCCAAAAGGTGAACCCTGCTGTGGTAACTATAGGTTTTCAATGTGTGGCATTATACCACTTCGAGTAGATGACTGAATCTTATTCAACAGCTTTACTACAACTGTAAAGTGAGGAACTTAACATGCAAGGAAAGTGGTGTTTGCTTTCAGCCACCATGCTTGCCAATAAATACTAGCTAGCTGGCAAGTAAGATAAATTGAAAGTTTAAAGGTAAAACAATACAGTACTTATATTTATACAAATAAATTGTTCCAATACCTTAATACTAAATGATGCATTTCACATGTGTTACTTGTCAGAAATATCCAAATGTCTTTTTTTTTCCCACCTGCATGTTTGATTATTTTTGTAATGCCTGGATTTGCTGTCGAGAAAAGTTCTTCCCTTTAGAGTTCTGCTGCCAAATAACATTATATCACAGAAGCTATGCATGTCCCTTGCCACATGTTGCCACACAGCTGTACTGCACTCAAGCATCTTAATAAAGTGGCACATGCTCTTCTACATTATAGGAACTTCTCTCTCTAGACATGTTGATTTATATTTGCATAGAATAAGAAGCACTTTATAGAAATAGCCTCAATGTAAGAAAAACTAAGCATCTCATGTGTGTCACCATAGGGAGCAATGGCACATTTCACACTGAGTCACTTTTCTTTCCATGTAGTAAATGCACATCTGTTGTTGACCTAAGCCCTGCTGTGACTACAACCTATAGTACCATCTGAAGTATCTTTTTAAATATCTCTCTGATCTACACATAAGTTTATTGAGATGGATGCCACCAATATACAGTGTGTGTGTGTGTGTGTGTGTGTGTGTGTGTGTGTGTGTGTGTGTGTCAGCATACAGTATAGTGCTCCCCGCTCCTAAAGAAACACTGGACTTTTTGCCATAAGGAAAGTGACAGATCAAACTGTAGTACAGCAATGCAACATTGTATAACTTCCCCTCAAGCAAACTGGAATAAATGTTCAACAAGCAGTCAGCATCATCACTGCTTGTTTTTAACTGTTAATTACAGGTATATATCTTTTTAACCAGGTGGCGCTGTGGTTAAACCACAGAGCCTAGGGCTTGCTGATCAGAAGGTTGGCGGTTCGAATCCCTGTGACGGGGTGAGCTCCCGTTGCTTGGTCCCAGCTCCTGCCAACCTAGCAGTTCGAAAGCACGTCAAAATGCAAGTAGATAAATAGGAACCGCTACAGCGGGAAGGTAAACAGCGTTTCCATGTGCTGCTCTGGTTTGCCAGAAGCGGCTTTGTCATGCTGGCCACATGACCTGGAAGCTATACGCCGGTGTGAGGGACAAGGGATACAGGGAAGTCCCTCCCATCTTAAGTTCCAGCCCATCCCCAAGCGCTGGAGAGAGCAAGGAGAGCTCTGCCTCCAGCGGAGAGTCAGGAAGTAGTGTCCGAGGCTCAGGCAAGGTTGCGGAGCCCATGCCCCAGGTGGGACAGGAAGATGGGAGCCGGGGGGGAAGGCCAATTCTCCCAACTCCGGAATTGCGACGCAAACGTAGGGGGAAGAGGTTGGGTCTTCCAAAGCTTCTATGCTGGAGGAAAACGCGCCAATCGCCATTCGGAGGTTCTGACACCTCACCTTAAGGATGTATATTAACCGCTCTGACCACTGTAAATAATCAGCACTTAATAAAAGCCTAAAAAGACCATGCTGGAGTCGTTACTCTAGAGTAGCCACATCAGGCCCTCTGACAGCCGGCTCCCTCGGCCAATAATGCGAGATGAGCGCACAACCCCAGAGTCGGACACGACTGGACCTAATGGTCAGGGTCCCTTTACCTTTACCTATCTTTTTAATATTTCCTATAAGCCACTTTGGTTTTGTTACAACCATGTGGCATATAGATTTTGTTAACTAAAGAAATAATTAAGTTGCCTAGCCTCTCCACGAACAAAGTATGATAAATGCTCATTCAACAAACAGGTCATCTGGAAGGGGCCTTAAAGTATAGCACTATAAGCTAAAGGTTAAAAAAAATGTAGGTAAAGGACTCCTGGACAGTTAAGACTATGGAGTAGCAATGCTCATATCACTTCAGGCTGAGGGAACCAGCATTTGTCCACAGACAACTTTCCGGGACATGTGGCCAGCATGACAAAACCGCAATGGAACACCGTGACGGAAACCAGAGCGCACGGAAACGCCATTTAGCTTCCCACTGCAGCGGTACCTATTTATCTACTTGCACTGGCGTGCTTTCGAACTGCTAGGTTGCAGAAACTGGCATAGAGCAACGGGAGCTCACCCTGTAGCACGGATTCGAACCGACGACCTTCTGATCAGCAAGTCCAAGAGGCTCAGTGGTTTAGACCACAGCACCACCCGCTCCCATTAGCACTATAAGGATAACTATGGGAACTATCAGAATGCTTTAAAAGGGGAAGACTGAAGGATCAGTCACTTCAGTAAGCCTCAGGGAAAGTGTGCCCAGTTGCTGCAGCTCCACAAGGGTGCGTGCTTTGGAGGAGAAACATTTTACTCTCTCCTATTTGGATTCAAGAGATATTTCAGTCAGTACCAAAACAAATGGGACCAGGGAATGAAATCTGAACAATTCACTTTAACTGATTTGGTGGTGGTGGTGGTGGGAAATCCCACCCCAAAATGAATGCTCTGTTGGGCATTAATGCAATTAAGGCACTATAATGCACAGCATAATGTTTTAATATAAAAGAAAGCAACTAACTAACTAGGAAAATACCTGGGTCTGATTAGATATAGGCTAAAGCTGGACATTAGAGTTCCCTGTACAGTGGGACCTCGACTTACGAGCTATTCGACATCCGGCGTTTTCGAGTTACGAGCGGAAAAAGTGGCCGCACGCTTACGATTTTTCTGACATCCGAACGGAAAACCCGTTCGCGGCTAGATGCGGTTTCCTCGACTTATGAATTTTTCTGTTTCCAATGCATTCCTATGGGAAACCGCGTTTCCTATGGGAAATTCGACTTACGAAGTTTTCGATCTACGAGTGCGCATTCGGAACGGATTAAATTCGTAAGTTGAGGTCCCACTGTATTCCTCTGTCCCCACTGGTTTAGACAACTTTTTATTCCCTCCCTCCTGGAACCTGGACTCACTTGTGCCAATGTTGTTTGGGGTTTTTTTTTACAAGACACAAAATTTCAGGTAATTGATTGCTTGAGAATGGGGATATTTTTCTCTCTCTCTCTCTGCAAGAAGTTTCGATTTTGTAAATAAAAACTTAACCTAGCATTTTATAGCTGTCAACATGTCCGGTTAGATCACACGGTATCCAGTGTGTAGCCTCACACTATTTAAGTTTTATTTCTGCAATCTGCCAGCATAGCTCAGACAAGCCCTTGGAGTAGCATGCAATGCAAGATCAATAATACACTAGGTAGTAAAATCAGAACAGCACATCACAACAGTTAACAATCCGTAACAGAAGCGAACACATCCAATGAAAATCTTGTTAAATTCTGAAGAACTTAGGCAGCCAAAACTCACTGGAATAGAGCCAACTTTGCAGAGCTCCCAATATTGCAATGAACCATCCTGGGAAAGAAGAAATTGCATAACAAGGGTGCCAACACCAAAGCCCCGTCCCTTTGACCAACAAACCTTACACTGGACTAGGTGAGCATCTGAAGAAAGGGTCTATCAAAGTGCCCAGAAACACAGCATTTCCCAAAGTGTGCTGACCCCAAACATTTAAGGTTGTGCTCAGAAAAGAAAGCCAGTCCACAACCAGACTACCAGATTCTGAACTATTTTTTGGCAGCCTAAAGGCGGCACCTCCAAACAACTCATCAGAATAGTGCAGACATGTATGTGACCAGGTTACCCTTCTATAGGAACAACCACTACCATTGCATCTGCTGAAGGTGATAGAAAGCAGTCCTGCTTAAACCTCATCATCAGACTATGCACCAATTCCTTCATTCCTGACCCTTGTCGTGGGATCGCCAATCTCAAGCCTTTGCACATTTGTAAGCTGTGTCGAGTTTTGACTCAGCACAATGCAAAGCAAGTCGAGTAAAAAAGCAAGCTAAAAAGGAAATAAGCAATACAATGCATTGCACTGTTTTATGCCAACAGCATATCCTGTTTCAAACTTTGCGAAATTTGTATAGCTCCTACTTACATCACTCTTTCAAACACTCTTGACAAACACTGCAGAAGCAAGAGAGAGAGAAAGAGAGAGCTGTACTTTTATCATCCGTCCTTGCTAGCACCAAACTAATGTGGTTGCTTAAGGGGGGAAACACTTGTTAATCAAAGAGAGAGAGGCAGCTACAGCTGGAAAGCTTTTTAAGCACAAGATTGCTGAGGAACATTTAAACCCATAAATAATTTATTTTAAAATACACTGAGCTACTGGGTGACAGATCTCCATTGTACTTCCAGCACACAGTTCTAATCTCACACACATTAGCACCATCTATCTGCACAACACTCATATACACAGATTACTCAACAGATGCATCTACCAGATTTTTAAAGCTCCTCTTCAGAGCTTTTGGGCAGCTTCCAGGCAGAGTGAGCTACATTTAATTATATTCTATATAAAAGGAGGTGGGGGGGAGAGTTGTACCCTAAATGTGCATTCTAACTCTATTAAGATCAGCAAAGGCTTTGTTCCTTATTTCAATATTGCATGAAATACATCATACGCAGTTCATGGATCCCTATTTACTACTCTTATTTAAAAAAAACACACACAGAGCAGAATGATGTTCACCTACTAGATTTGTTAAGAATAGTATTCAGTGTTTGCCACTGGATTCCAAGCTAGTTCGTTTCATGGAAGAAACAGACATTCACCCCAACTCTATCAACCTTAAAAGAAAACAGGTTGTTTTTCTTCATCAAGAGCAACGCTTGAATTACTTGTAACTAGTCAGAAAGGAGACTGGGCAGGCAGAAAATACATAGGCAGAGGGCTAATGGGTGGAAGTTCGCCATGAATTCTGATTAGTATCAAAATTCAAAATCAGCCACACACACCTACACACACACAAACAAAACAAAACACTACTTTCCTGATGAAGTTCCTGTATAGTGTAAGGACTAAGCTTTGCTTTAATTAACACGCAGATTGTCTGGTAGGACCACATAGACAGGAAAGGCTGCTTGCCTGATTTTAAGTCAGCCAAACATGCTAAGTCCATACTGCCTAAACCAGAAGGGATACACAAGCTATGCTGTAGATCTTGGCAGCCCCAGATATCTCAGCGATCGCCTGAACCCTTATATTCCAGTTTAATCACTGAGATCATCTCCAGAAGCGTCTATGGTCAGTCCCCAAACAGAGGCGCCATCTTCTCTGGATTAAGCTTCTATTTGCTCACCTTTATCCAGTTCATTGCTGGCACCAGACACTGATTTAGCACCAAAACAGCTTCCTTAGATTTATATGAAAAGTGGAGTTGAGTGTCATCTGCATACTGGTGGCACCAAACACTAAACTCTGGACAACATCTCTCATGTATATTAAATAGCATGGGGAAAAGGGCAGTTCCCAGACACTGCAGGTCAACAGTCAGGGCATCAAATAGCAGTCCCCCAGTACAACCTTCTTGGCTTGCCCCTCCAAGAAGGACCAGAGACAGTTTAAAGCAGTGCTCCAAATCCCATCCTATCAAGGCAGCCCATAAGGATTCCATAGTCAATGGTATCAAAAGCTGCTGAGAGGTCCAGCAGAATCAAGAAGGACACATCCCCCCCTGTGTAGCTACCGGCATCCACCAAGACAACCAAAGCGGTTTCCATCCCATGCCTGGGCCGGAAGCCACTCTGAAATGGATCCATATAATCTGTCTCATCCAGGAACTCCTGGAGCTCAGAAGCCACCACATGCTCCAGCACCTTGTCCAGGGCCGGCTCGTCGTAGACCCCCGGTGGCGCAGTGCACCATGGCGCGGGGCTGGTAAGCTGGGCGCGGGGCTGGCAAGGAGGGCGCCACGCGGCAAAGCCGCGCGGAAACCAATTGCACCCTGCAAGGGCAGGGCGGACAGAGCGATCTCCGCCCCTCAGCACCAGGGCGTGCGATCTGCTCAAGACGGCCCTGACCTTGCCCAAGAATGTAATATTGAAGACTGACCAGCAATTATCTAAAATGGTAAAGGCTCATCTAAAAGATTTGGAAGACCTATGGAATATTCATTCACAGCAAAGAATGGGAGACCAGTGGCAAATTATGGGATAAACAAGCTAGTGGGAAATAATGAGCTTTAATCTTTTGATGAAAAAATGCACTGTTTTGCACTGAAAATCTTATTAGGTTTAGGAAAATGGGGTGGTAAAGGCTACATCAAAGGAACGTCTTCATTATTATATGAGGCACAGCACATTTTAACATCTAAACATGAGTTTATACAATTGAGAAATGCCCAGCAACCTGTTTGTACTAAATGGTTTTTTAAAAAGAAAAGTGGAAGTCTGCTTGAAATAGGATGCTCAGAAACTAATATCAGCTTTAGGACTGGTAATACTCAACATGAATGTTTATAATATACACACACACATGTTTACAGTGTACCTGTGATCCGTTATTATTACTATACAACTACACATTACGAGAAAAAAACCTAATGCTTGGTTCATCTTAAGGCCTCCAGCTACTGGATTTGGGACATGGTTAAATTCTCATTTGATCAGTGCTCATTCCATGACTGGGACACATCCAGGTTTTGCTTCTTGTTTTTAATAATGTATACTTTTAAGGATGGTATAAAAATATAGAACTACAAGATTTCAAACAGAATATAAAATGTAACATAAAAAGACCAGAAGAAAAGTCAACTTTTGGATATTTAGACAGTGAACAGATAGACACTGAATAAATAAACATGATATGGGAACAATATAAATTTACTACAAATATAAAAATAAAGTGTGTGCTGTAAATTATCATGGTATGTTACTTTGAAATTTCTTGTTCTAGAAGTTAATAGAAAGATTATCTCTTATAGTAGCATCTGAAATATGAAGTGATCTTTAGTAAAAACAAAACAAAACATGCTAGTGTTGCTAATATAGCTGTTTTCCAAACCAATCTGAGCCTGTCCGAGATTTGTGGAGTACCGGTAAATATATTTTAAACCTTTCCAGGTATCCGTAAACTGAGAATTATCTATAAATCTACTTTCTACCACTTCTTTTAAATATCCTAAGAAAATAATTCTGGGGTCCAAAGGAAACCAATATTCTGTAAATTGAAATTTTAAAATACCTATCTGATAATCTTTAGGAACTAAATGTATGAAAGAAATCAGCATGAAGAGGGTGGCACATTTGAATAACTAATATTCAGCTTATGCGGAGCCCAAGTGCCACTGGCAAGTCATCTTTTAAAAGTTTTCCTTTTAAGTTGGGCAATAATCAAATTTGACAAGGTTTGTTTCCATATTGTGAGGTCATCCACATAGCTAACATAGTTCTTCGTGAGCAAATAATGAAATGCTGACACCAATGGAGGAATATAACATTTATATTCGTACGACATCATTAAAGGTAATATAACACATGTCAGGATCTTCAATTCTTTATAGTTGTGTTTTTTTGAAACTGTTATAATTAGTTTAAGACAAACACACATATTAATACTCTTGCTCTGTCTTCTTATCAGGTTAGCACCACTCATACAAAGCTAATTTCACTGCATTATAATATAATAGCCACTCTTGGAAGCTTACTCATCCAGACATATTTCAAAATTCGCTTCTGTAATTGGCTACTAAATACAGCTTCAATGGAAAGTAGCAGATTAATGAACAAACAACATTTTAGAAAGTATTTTCACCTTAACTGCTGCTACTCTACCTAATCAAGATTTGACCAACTTGCTATGTCAACCTGTATCAAACTATACAGTTCAATTTGGTCATCTTCAATGAGATTGTAAACCTTGTTGCATCGAGATACCCAAACTAGTATATAACGCCACACAATTCCACTTATATTAGATAAATGGTCCCTAGTATCATTGTTGATATTAAAAAATGATCTGCTCTAATGTACTATGCTGTAATTCAGTCTAACACAATATCCAACTAAAGTGATATCAATTCAGGAAAATATTGTTCCAGTTGAGTAAATATCACAGAAATATCATCTGCATATGGAACCATCTTGAATACTATTGATCTAATCTAATCCCCATTATTATTATTTAAACCACAAAGCAAAGGGTTAGAGTTGTTGCAAGAACTTCCTTTGGACCTACGTAGGAGATGGCAACAAGGAAGCTGGCACTAAGGACTTGATTAGTTGCCATCTTTTGCCACGTACAATTGGCACAACAATTATTAAAGGGGGGAGAGTAGAATATAGTTCCCTAGAGCAGTGTTTCTCAACCAGTGTGCCTCCAGATGTTTTGGGACTACAACTCCCATCATTCCTGACCACTGGTCTTGCTAGCTAGGGATGATGGGAGTTGTAGTCCCAAAACATCTGGAGGCACACTGGTTGAGAAACACTGCCCTAGAGCTGTGCCCAGTTCTCAGGCTCCTGCTTCCAGGAGTGGGAGGAGCTGCAAGGCAATCTTGTGATTAGCAAAGACAGGTACCCACCAGATAGAGTTACAGTAAGTGTAGGGCTAGTCCTACAATTAGGCAGATGCATCGTTCAGCAAATGCTACCCCCAGTTGTCTGTTGTTACACAGCCTGTCCTGGGCCCCCTAATATAGCCTGCTGACTCAGTTGTGGGTGGAAGAAGCAATCCCATTATTGGTGTTCCAAGAAAAAATCATGTGAAGAAATATTTGGGTGTGTGGCATCCACCTGAGAGTTCTCAACAAATTCAAATGTGAAACGTTTCAACTTCTAAAAAAAAATATGTAACTTGTCCCCCAGATCAGCTTCAAAGGCCTGAGGACTTAGTAGCCAATGTAACGCCAATTTTTTAAAAAGAGATCCAGGGTGGATCCTGGAAATTACAGGCCAATTAGCTGTCCCCAGAAAACTGGTGGAAAGTATTGTTAAAGATAAAATAACCAAGCATACATAAGAACAAGCCATACTGAAGCAGCATTAGCACGGCTTCTGCAGGGGAAAGTACTGTCTCACCAACCTATTATTTGAGTGTCAACAAGCATACAGATAGAGGTGATCTGGTTGACATAATGTACTTGGACTTTCACAAAGCTTTCAACAAAATACCGTATTTTCCCGTGTATAAGACTAGGTTTCCCCCCTAAAAAATAATGTCAAAAATTAGGAGGCGTCTTATATACGGGGCCATCTCTCCCCATTTTCTAAAATATGAGTCCCCCAAAATAGGGGGCATCTTATACATAGGGGCATCTTATAGACGGAAATATACGGTACCTCACCAAAGACTCCTAAGTTTAGCAGTCAGAGGAAAGGTACCGTCATGCAACAGGAATTGGTTGCAGAAAGCAAAGAGTAGGAATAAATGGACAGTTCTCCAAATCAAGGGAAGTACTGTAGAAAGTGGAGTCTCCCAAGGAACAACATTGGGACCTGTGCTTTTTAACTTGTTCCCAAACAATGTAGACTTAGGAGTAAGCATTATGCCTATAGTGTAATGTGAACATTGTATCTTATAGCACAGATATTTTATTGTTAACTGCTTTGTAATTCTGAATGAAATGTGTACTACTAAATTTATGTGGCAGACCATCAACCCATGTTCCTTGCAAGCCACTTTCAAAAACCAGAGCTAGCTTAGATCATGGATCAGCCTGAAGCCAAACGATTATAAGTCCCTTTTATTTCAGTGGGAGATAGGTAAGTACATGCTTAACTCTTACTAAGCTGCCAGACTATGTAATGCTTAACTTTGCCCATCTCTGCAGCTAGTTTGTGAGTTAAAAGGCTAGCACCAATTATCAACTTGAGCTCTTTTCAGAAAGCAGTTCACATTTAACAGGACTTTCCTCAACACCCAACATTGCAAGCTGCATTTTTACTTAAAAACAAAGTTTAAAATAAAAGCTCAAGAAGGCAGCTGTGAATTTAGCACCACATTAAAATATTACCTCCTGGAATTAACTGCTACCAGATCCAGCAAGCTTTCAAAAGCACTACTTTATATGCCACTTGATTACATTAACTTCAGAAATCAGATTACATTGTGAATCTGAAAGGATCAAGCACAGATAATTTTATCAGCCTGACTTGAGAGACCAAGGTGAACCTCAATGCAAAGTCAAGGGCAAGACTTTTGCATTTCCCTTGGGGAAAATACATGGCAGCACCCCAAATACCAATGTTGTGGGGGGAGGTATAGGTAGCATTTCAGATTATACATTTTCCTCTGCAGAAAAACTGGTTAGCACATATCAGGCCTCCCAACTGGCCAGGCTAGATGTCCTCATGCAATTATAAAATGTGTAGGCAAAAATGAACACCCCAGAGGACCCTGCAATGTTCTGTCAATTTGCATTAAAATTAAGGCTATGGAACTTCCCCACACACACACACACACAATATTTCAACTGTTTAAATTATGATTTTGACAGGACTTCCAGAATCCATACAGCAAAGCTTTTGGTACTTACGTTTACAACAATTGTGTAAAATTTAGATTACTGTAGAGAGATTATTCAGAGTTCATGAAAGGAAGAAAATGAGAGCTCAGCTAGGTAATAGTGCAGCAATCATATTAAGGACATTATAATGTACATATGAGGCGGCTACAGCTCAGAAAGCAAAATGAAGCCTTGCAACTTGTCCATTAGAATGAAGAAAGGGAGGCCAGGGGAGGAATCCCGCAAGTTGTAGACCAGGGGTCCACAAACTAAGGCCCGGGGGCCAGATGCGCCTTCTAAATCCGGCCCGTGGTCTGGGAATCAGCATGTTTTTACATGAGTAGAATATGTCCTTTTATTTAAAATGCATCTCTGGGTTATTTGTGGGGCCTGCCTAGTGTTTTTACATGAGTAGAATGTGTCCTTTTGGTTAAAATGCATCTCTGGGTTATTTGTGGGGCATAGGAATTCGTTCAATTATTTTTTCCCCAAAATATAGTCCGGCCCCCCACAAGGTCTGAGGGACAGTGGACTGGCCCCCTGCTGAAAAAGTTTGCTGACCCCTGTTGTAGACTATACCTGCCTTGTTCAGGATAATGATTTTCAGCAAAGTCCATTTGCAATCCAGGTCAGGGAGCCTCACATTAAGAACTGCTAATTGCAAATGTTTAAAACATTGCTCCAATTTTGCATGGTCATCCATTTCCAAAGAAGGTCACTACTGTGCAGGAGGTTTCCTTTGTTTGCAAATGTGTCCGCTACAATCAGCCCTGGTGTTACTAGCAAGAGGTTAAACATTTAAAAAACAACAACTGCTGCCAGCAGTTTCAATTAAGTTTTTTTATTCTGAATAGGTAAAACAGTAGAAATTGGATTTTGCCTTTGAAGTTCTCCTATCTGAAGATGCACCAAAACATTTTAATGAACTCATAGCACAAAGGCAGATTTGATTAAATAGCATTTATGAAAAAAGCATTCTTGTTTATTTCCTTCTCTAAGCATAAGCAAGCACTGCCTCTTTCCATCCCACCATAAGGGGATTACTGAAATCTGGAGCCCCGGAAATCTAATTTCACTAGCTCCAATGTTTGGCAGTAGAAACTTTTCCTTTTTTTGCATGAAAACTGCACACAGCCATTAAGATTAACACAAAGGAAACACCACAGCCAACAAGGCAGATTTTTAATTTCAAAGGAAGGGAACATTTGGTATTTCTAGAGCTTCGAGGAAGGTCATATACTTTGTGCGATTACCACCAGCATCCCTGGGGTGCACCTTATTGAACCAAGGCATAGCAGCACATAAAGGAAACTAACTGAACTATGAAGATTTCGGGGTGGAAGGAATGGTGGGATGCTAACTGAAACACAACATTTTTTCCCCCAGTAGCGGTCTCAGTTCCTAAAATGATATCTATAAGGAAAGAAACAGCTAGCAATATATGCATATAAAAATAAATCATTGTGAGATATGATGGCAAATGCTGAAAATGCTTAACTTGGATGCCACAACTTAGTCATGGTATTCCTATGTATTCCAAAAGAATTCCAGGTATTACAGCCTGAGGAATTGAGAGAGGATTTTGAGATGTGCAGCCTGCACACCCCGCCCTCCATTTGTTTGACACACACCTTAATTAGACTCTGCCAAAGGAGTACAGGAGGTCCTGTGTGTGTTACTTGAAGAGGAGTGGTGGTTCCAACTGCCTCAAAAAAGGTAGCCATGATACTATTTCTGAATAAACTTTTGCTGCACCCTAATAAATTTTCCAACAGTTAAAGGTAAAAGTAAAGGGACCTCTGACCGTTAGGTCCAGTCGCAAACGAATCTGGCGTTGCGGTGCTCATCTCGCTTTATTGGCCGAGGGACCAGCATTTGTCTGCAGACAGTTTTTCCAGGTCATGTGGCCAGCATGACTAAGCCGTTTCTGGCGAAACCAGAGCAGCGCACGGAAACACCATTTACCTTCCCGCCAGAGTGGTACCTATTTATCTACTTGCACTTTGACGTGCTTTCGAACTGCTAGGTTGGCAGGAGCAGGGACCGAGCAACGGGAGCTCATCACGTCGCAGGGATTTGAACCACCGACCTTCTGTGGTTAGTTTTCAAACAGCTTAGTTATCGGATGCCGCAAACCTGGAGGCGAGTGTTCCGGTTTGCAAACTATTTTTGGAAGCTGAATGTCTGCTTCTGTGGCTTCCGATCAGCTGCAGGAGCTTCTTGCTGCCAATCAGAAGCCGAACTTTGGTTTCTGAACGTTTTGGAAGTCGAACAGACTTCTGGAACAGATTCCATTTGACTTCCAAGGTACGACTGTATGCCCATTCTGAAGCTCCTAATACAAATAATCAGTTTGCCTCAGGGAAAACTACCACCAGAAAAAAACAAAAACAGTTTACAATTGGTTTGTGCTTGTATTACCAATATGGCCAGTCAGATTTAACTACCAGATACATCCCTATTATAGCCCATAATGAATTTTCACTGGTATTCGGGCATAACTGAGGAAGCAGCCTTAAATAATTTTCTACACATGGCAATTGTTATCCGTTTTGTTCTGGTTTTAGCAGCTATGCTGCTGAGACAATTTAGTATGGTGCAGTTTGAACAAAGTGCATGATCTAGCCGGAAAGAGATCACAGCCTGTTCACGAATATTTGGCTACCTTCAGGTATCATATCCCGATTAGTACTTTGAGCTGTGAGGATTTGTGATGAGGCTGACACTAGTGGAATTTGCTTTAATAAGAAAGCAAATATGATATCAGCAAATATCAGAGGTCTTACTGCAACACAGCCTCCCAAGGGCCCTAAGGAGCATTTGCCCGGTGGAGGGGGGGGGGGAGCACGGAGAAGAGCTAGACTGACCTAAGAAAGCTTGTTTTGTAGCTTTTGCCATTTATTTTTTCCAAAGGAATGTTAAGGCAATGTCAGACTGTACAAAGCTTGATTCTGGAATTGGGGGTTGGAGGTCAAAATACAAGGATCTTTAGAATTAAATATTGAGATAGGCCCAGCTTTGACAGCAGTTTCTTGTGCCAACAGTTTTCTAGGCTGTCAGGAGTATGGGCAGGAGTCAGACTCTGGGGCCTGTAGTGCTTTGCAGGACTGGGGCCTGCCTCAGCTTGTGCTGGAGAAGCAAGGCGTGGCCACACAGGTGAAGACCTCAGCTTGTGCTGGAGAGGCAAGGAGTGGTCACTCAGGTGAGGCCACTTGATACCTCACTGCACCTGGTGGCAGGAGCTGGGAGGGATAAAGGCTCAGCATTTCCCTTCAGCTCTTGGCCACAGCAACACTATCCCTGCCTGGTTGCATCTGGCCTCTTGATCCTTGCTCCTTGGACCCTTGCCTTGCCGACGCCTTGATTCTTGCTCCGTGGACCCTTGCCTTGCCGACGTCTTGATCCTTGCTCCGTGGACCCGTGCCTTGCCGACGCCTTGATCCTCGACCCTTGTACCTTCGCCTTGCTTCTTGTTCCTTGAACCTTCGCCGTGACATAGGCAAACTGCCTCCATCTGCAATTTCCATCTTGAGATACAGAGTGTTAACACAGACCTCATGGCTGCAACATACAACCATGATGATGTTGTGCTTCTTTTGCTTTCCCCCCTCACCACCCACTGCTTTGTGTAATGTTTAGCCTGAAGAACAGTTCTGAGGAACTCAAAACCTTGCTAACTGTTTTATTATATTTTGATTGGTCATTTCTTATGGGCCAACACAGCTGTCTTCGCTTTTTATGCACCCAGATACAGAGTACCAAACCGCCATATTAAATGCATCCAGTGGATGTGTTTGGATGTCACATTAATGCATGCTTTAATGTTAAACGATGGTTTAATGCAAATGGTTTTAACTATAGTTTAATGCAAAGGAGCAGCATGCTGGTATATATTATTGAAATGCCGTTCCCTAAAACAAATCATTAGAAGCAAGCCAAGAACAAATACTGGCTACTGTTCATGGTTTGTTTGGAAGCATGAGCTTGGGTACAGATGACACGACAAGCCAAGGCTGTGTTGCTCCTGGCAAAGTCTGGAGTGGAGAAGGAGCAAAGCATGGACTATTAAACAGTGCACACTAGCATACTGCTAGTCTGCACTGCATGCTGTTAGTTGCATTAAACCATAGTTAAACATCAACTAGGGTTAAACTAACGTGTGAACTCAGCCATTTAAAAATAAAATGTATCGATCCACATCTGTATTCACTATAGGATTTTGCCCTTAATTTAATGGTTAGATCAAGAAGTTCCAAGCCTCCAACCAGATGCAGGCATTTACAGGCCTCTGCTCCCTGCCTACAGTTGATGCCAGAAAACCACACAGGAACCAAGTTGTTCTTCATGAGGCAAGTGACCTCGCTGAAAAAAAGGTGACTGCCGATTGGGTTCTGCTGAAAATGTTTTTTCCCCCAGAACTTGTTTTACACAAGTCTCAGCTCCTCAGAAAGAAGAGTTAGCTTATGCTGTGCAAGATGCTGTCATTTTTAATTGTATTTTTATCGCTTCCTTTATTCATTATATTGTGTTTTATTGTATTACAATTTGAATTCCACAGAACACCATCTTAAAACACAATACAAGAAACAAAAAGAAGCAATACAAATACAAATATGACTATTTGATGCATGGCTCCCCTGTTCTCCCCAGGTACCGCAGACCATCTGAATGAAGATTTGCTGACCAGAGGTGGCAGACAGACCACAGTTTGGGAAGCCCTGTCCTGGGACTTAAGAGAAACTGCAGGGAAAAGCAATCCTATGCAAAGCTGTGGTCCCTTTGGTATGCATTCCTGACACACAGGAAACAAGAAGAAATGTGACTAAATTCAATTTTCAAAAAGCATATAAAAGGTCCTCTCAAGAGTTTTCTCAAGTGAATCTATTAGAGGTCACTAAATCACTGGGCGGAGACAGAGACACATCTGCAACTCTGATACCATTTTAGCTTCCCTTGCAGAAATATGCACACAACCCAGCTGATCAAACAAGGAAAAGGTCACCATGCTTCATCCCAATAGGAAAGCAGCTTATTTCTTGCTAGCGTTTCCACAGTCCTTAGGATTTTCCACTATATTGTTAACTTTACAACATTTTAGAAACCATTTCAACATCTGCCGTGCGTTTTCCCATGATGAAGTTGGCTTCTATGGACATTTCATTCTGTTCTTGCCTTTGCTTTACACAAGACAGAAGAAAATCTTGTGATGTTTTGCCTAAACAGATCCACGTTATTTTGATAAAACTTCTGCTCGGGAACAATTGGGAGTCAGGTTTCACCGCACTTAGTATTTTGGAGAAAATACATCCATTCTGTTATCTGCTCCTGGAAAGTACCACACAAGGTTGGGGAAGGAGAAGTAGAACGGTCTTTATCTGACCATCTGCTCAATACCAGGAAAACATGGGTGCCTCTTCTCTGTCTGTTTGTATTCCAAGAGAATGACAAAACATGTTGAGACAGAGTCAACAGGCTTTAGTGGCCCTTCACTGTTTCAACAGTACGTAAGAGGAGAGAGGAGGGCTCAGGCAAAGATCTCTTCCACTCTACAGGACAACCCACCACTAACTGACCTGTTGGAAAGATCCCAGTACAGCAGGACATGATGACTATGGCCCTCTCCCATAGTTTCTCCACAGCACAACAAGTGCTGAGGGGTATACAAGACTGCCTCTGAAATCCAGATGTTTGTAGAGCCATCATGACTAGTAGCTATTGATAAGACGTTGCTTCCAAGACAATGGGTTTATATCTGCTATTTCTGCCTTCCCCATCACCCAGATATTTTGGCCTACTACTTCCATCAACCCCAGCCAGCACAACTGATGGGAGTTGTAGTCCAAAACATCTAGAGGGCATCAGGTTAGCAAAGACCGTGCTCTCAGAGTGAAGACATTCCAAAGATAAGTCAGGAGGGTCTTCAACTCTGGCAACTGTGTCTGAAGAACATTCTGCAATTGTTCAATCTTCATTAGAAAAGAATTATATTTCTTCTGACTAAGAGTATAACAGCAAGATTTCAAGACAATCCTTACACTACCGGTAATATGAAAGAAAGGCCGGTTGATTTAAATGTAGTTTCAGTCCAACATTTACTCAATAGTAGGTTTGGGTGAGATTGTATTTTAGAGCACAATTTGAACCTGGTTCTGTCAAACGTTCCAGTGGGATTTGCTTCCAAATATGTATGCTAAGCACTTCGGGCATCAACACCAAGAACCGAGCTGCCATACCATGGAATGCTGCAGCTACTGGAATCCAATCCCAGGACAATGCAAATACCGTAACGCAATCTGGATTCCAGCAAGTCATGCAAAAACCTGTTAAATGCAGAGCAAACAGTGTTATCACAGCTGCTAAATTTACTGCAGTATTCTACCACCTCCTACCCTTGTTTTCCGTAACTGAATATATTATTTATCAGCGACCGTGAACAGTCAAGGCATACACTGAAGATCAGTAAGTATATAACAACATCAAGAGAGGCAGACACACATTTCTGAGCTCAGAAATTCGAATGCTACACCACATCCCTTTCAGCAGTCTTGGGCAATCACTATCTCAGTCTCCATTCCAACCCTGTAAAACGTGAACAATAGTAATTACTTCTGCCCCCAAAGGTAGTTGATAGTGAAACAATCAGAGATAATGAAGCCTAGTAAGACAGTTCTAAGACAGAGAGCAGCATTTGTAAATCCAAGTAAATCAGGAATAGCCAACACTTTTCAGCCTGAGAAGCTGAAACATGGGGGGGCGCTGCATTCCAGTAGTGGGTGTGGCCACAGTGACACAGTGACCTATTAAACATTAAAGGGGTCCCTTTACCTTTATAGAAACCCCACCAATTGGTTGGTTGTTTAAAAACTACTGTTTCTCATATTTTAAGACATACGCATAAAATAAGCCATAGCAGGATTTTTAAGCATTCAAGGAATATAAGCCATACCCCGAAAATAAGACATAGTGATAGGTGCAGCAGCAATGCCGGGCACAGCAGGAGAAGGAAGAAAAAAATAAGACATCCCTTGAAAATAAGCCATAGTGTGTTTTTTTGAGGAAAAAATAAATATAAGACATGTCTTATAATATGAGAAACACGGTATTCATAAATGGAGCATCCATTAAAGTAAACAGTATCTTCATGGCACAAGTGGACATTTATCTTTCAAGCTTCTATACTACCTAGCCTCTCAGAATCAGGTGAGAAGTCATTACAGTAACCTCAAATCATTTAACTGACTGTAAAATAAGTTACTTGCTAGGTTATAAGTTATGAACTTCTCTTTCTACCAAATACTTCAAAGTGCACATCGTCTCCCAACACATCCTGTCAATACATTATTTCCAGGAAGTGTGATATAACCGGTTACCATTAGAAGCCGGTTACCTGTTCAGAAATCCTTTTTAATTAATAATAATATTTTAAAGCCCTACAGGAACCTGTAAGCTATGCACTTACTACTTCCTGCAGACCATGTGTACTAACTCCACTCCTGCCCACAAGATAGCAAACCTGCATGCGTGGAAGACAAATTCTATACACTCCAAACATATCACTTCCAGAGAACCTAGACAGCTGAATTGGTCAGAACTTTCCTCTGTGTTTTTCACACTGTCCTCCACCCCCCACGGGCCCATTTATCATTCTTTTTGTATTTCCTACACACTGCACTAAAATCTGTGCTTCCCATTCATATCAAATCCCTTTGCACTTCACCGATTCCCCCCCCACACACACACACAATCTCTACATCGGCATCCTGGTGCATAGGGGCAGAAGAACGACCTCCTTTTCACCGATGAAGCATTGTTTGTGTGTAAAAATCAATAGCTTACTATATAAAGCAAAGAAACAGCAAAAAAGTTGATTGCTGCCCATCTTGCCTTCCAGTGAAGAGGTTAAGAGATCAGCTATTTCACTGCTGCCCCCCATCACAAAGGTCAGCCAGTCTCTGTGACTGGTTCTCCTGACCCCCCCCCCTTGAAAACAAAGCAAAATAAACCTGAGATGGAACAGAATAAGTAATCATTTAAATAAAAGACAGCTCCCAGAATCTTCTGGCAGATATAAACTTTTAATTTAGTGCCTTGCCTGCTTTATTGTTGATGGGCGGCAGGGAGGACGGGGACGTATTTTGCCCTCCTTAGCCTATAATGCATGCCCTGTTCAGAGCAGCTCCAATACAACCCATTAGCGGGGAAGGAAGTTGTCAAGAAAGCAGAGAAGTAATTATGCTTTACACACAGTCCACTCCATTTTAGCCAATAATCTATCAAGAGTTGGCACTTAGCTTAAGCAGTTTCTAGACAATCCACAGCAATGCAGACTGAAATCATCTGCCACACGATCCAGCAACCCTACACAGCTTCCACAGGGCACAAGGCTGCCAATCTTGCATAACCCATATGCCCTGAACCCACACCACACACCATTGAAATACAAAACCAAGATGCCAATGCACTGGCAGAATACCACGATGGCGCAAGAGGTGAATGGAGCAGCAAGAGCCAGTTCAAATCTTGCCTTAACAATGAACTTACTAGTGGCCAACCTGTCAGGGGCAGTATGCCAGGGGGTCCAGGTGCAGAAGTGAGTAGGCAACCTACCTTTGGACAATAGGCTGTATTCCAACCATGCAGAGGCCAGAGATGTCTACATCCCTGCCCTGGCACATATATCCAAATCCAGGCAAGTAGAAAGGCCCAATCACAGTCCAAGAACACGTTCCAGACATGCAAAAGAACTTGGGAGGAGGATGCAGAGGAGGGTGAGTGACAGGGGTGACCTGGGGAGAATGCCAAGGGCCAAACAGAGAGCTATGGGAGACTGCATTTGGTGTCACAGCCCAAGGTTCCACACCCCTGCCCATATACAATCATGAACAAATTAAGAGGCTTTCGGTTTTACCCTGGTTTTCGTGAGAGAGGACAGAGGTTAAATATCACCTAAAGCTCTTCCTTCCTCTCATTATCTTCACTTCACTTCACTTGTAGGAGCAACAGAGCTTTTAGAAGCTCTTATTTACACAATTAGCATTACAGACTCTGGCAATGCATGCCTAAGAAAGCATCTACTAAATGTATCAAGTGCATTCTTAAAAATAAAATAAAAAATCACAAAAAAGATTCCGTCTGAGACAAGAAGTTGATGAAGGGTTTTAATATTTTCTTCCTTTATTATGAAATTTTAAGTACGGTACCGTAATTCTAACATCCTGTCAGTTTTGCTTGAAACTATCTAGTCTCCTCGAAAGCGGGGAAACAATGAACACAGTGTGTGTGTGTGTGTGTGTGTGTGTGTGTGTGTGTGTGTGTGTGTGTTTTATTAAATAAAAAAAGAACAGTATGATACTAGCTTACTCGTAGGTTTTATGAGCTAGGCTTTTAACAAAACAATTATAGTGCTTGTGCTCAGATACCATTTCTGGTGCTTTCTGGGAAGCTACATATCCAGACCCACAAGCTCAGCGAGCAAGAGATTCACTGACTTCCTAATCTTTGAGTACCTTTCCTTTCCAGAGTACCATATTCTATTTCTTTGTATTTCACATTCACATCACCCATGTGCCCACATACTTTCACTTTCCATCACTCTCAAAGCTGAGATGCTCAAATTTTAAAGTCCTAAATCAGACAGAGTGTCAAGATTGCCTTGCCTAAAACGATTTCTGCAAACCTAGTCTTGGGACCCATTATCCACTGGTCACCAAACATTTCATCAGCAACAACATTAGGAAAAGTGAAAGGGTTCAACGCCCTGTAGGACCAGATTTTTGAGGAGGTCAAGTTATCAGATTCACCAACAGCAGTCATGAGTCTTTTCTTCTGTGCATTTTCTTCTGGAGAAGAAATCTCAACTGAAAAACGGAGGGATTCTCCAAACCAACAGTACCAGTCAACTGAAAGTGCTCCTTGCGAACCAGCACAAGTTTCATCTGCTCATTTTGGACTGGACTTCTGGTTTTCTCTTTAATTAAGTAATTAGGGCATTCATATACCACTTAATTCATTGGCATTTCTAAGCAGTGTACATAAAGCAAACCGTACAGTATAAAACTGCAAAATAATCATAAAACACACACACACATGAATGCAACCTTACTATGCCTGCTGGAATAATATTTTTTTTAAAGCCTGTGTCATGGCACTTCAAGTTCAGCAAGACCTGCACCTGTCTGGTCTCAGTTGAGAGGGAGTCGCACAGTCTTGGGCTCACTCACGGCCTTTTATGCATGGCTAGTAAAGCGAGATGAGCGACGCAACCCCAGAGTCATCCGCGACTGGACCTAACAGTCAGGGGTCGCATTACCTTTACCTTTAAACGAATATTGAGCCTGGCCAGGTCTTATATGGGCAGTCGTGTAAGCTTTTAAGCACCAGAGGTATGTGTTGGCATTTAAAAAATATACCGCTCTAAACCCATAGATCTCAGGGCAGTTAAAAACATACGTCTTTCCCCATAAGTCTTTCCCCATGAATAGTAAGAATAGTATTCTCTCTCTTTAATGGGGTTAGAGTGTTTGGCTATAGCTTGAAAGATGTGGGTTCAAATCCCTACTTGGCTACAGAGGTCACAGGTTGGTCCTGTGCCAGTCTCTCTCTCTCTCTCTCTCGCCTCCCTACCTCACAGGATTGTTGTGAGTATAAAATGGAGGGGGAGGAACCATGTATGTTGACTTCAGCTCCTCAGAGGAAAGGCAGACTATAAATGTAACAAAAATAAATGGAACTCACAGCAAAACATAAATTTGTAAATTAAAAATCCCTGCTTGTTTTCATAAAAGGAGGATACAAGACCATGCATATGAACAGATGGGGACTCCTATTTCACTGTATCTGAAGAAGTGTGCATGCACACGAAAGCTCATACCAAAATTAAAACTTAGTTGGTCTTTAAGGTGCTACTGAAGGAATTTTTTCATTTAGATGATCCAAACAAATGCATAATCGCAAGGAAATACTTGAGACACTCTACCCATCTGCAACTATCTTTTGGTGATCCAAACTTGTACTGGCAAGTGAGTTAAACTCCGAAAGATCTCTCCTCGGGAAGTTTAGCAGTGGAACAGCAAGGTTTGGAATATAAATTACATTTGTCCTGATGTTATTTGATTGTGGTTCTGTATTTTACCAACTGATAACCACCCAGAGGACTTATTTGATAGGTAGCACGAAAATGTTGTAAATAAATAAATATGGAGAAATTGGAAATGGAGATATATATATATGCATCTCTCTCATGTTAGTTTTCAACAAGAACCACTAGGCCAACCTTGGCCAAACAGGTAAGCCCTAGGTTCTTTGGACTGAAGCTGGCTGCAGTTGATGTGAGCAGCAATCCAACACACCTGGAGGCCACGCAGGTTGGCAAAGGCTGGACTAGGCTTTTCTCATTTGAATGGAAAATTTTTTTTCCATCAGAAGGCAAAATATATAAACATGAGCTCCATCCTGTTTGGAATCCAGTACTCATCTCAGTGTCTTTTGTCAAAAACTACATCTGAAGAGAAGGGAAATGAAAGATAGTGAAGTAAACGACTGCAACTTTTAATAGTAAAATAAAACAGCCTGAAACATTTCACCTACCTCATCAAAGCCGTTGTCATCTTTCTTCAAGGCTACAAAAAAGAAAAGAAAACTGGTTATATCTGCACTGTATTTCAACCAGTAGCAAAGAGCTAGGGACGGGGGAAATTAGAAGAAATATTTATCTGCATTTCACAGGTAGGCAACCTCTGATCTACAGGCCGTTTCATATACGGAGCAAGGAATAATAGGAAATAGAAGAAAGAAGGACAGAAAGAAAGAGAAGGTTCTGCCCACTTTTTCTCCAGCCCCTCCCACTGTCTGTTTGCACCTCGCAACAGATTACCTCCAAGGGAACAGAGCCCTTAACAAAAAAGGGCTGCCTGCCCCAGTTGCATTTATTGAATATTTACTTGCATAACACTTTACTAAAAAGATCAAAATGTTCATAGGTTAGTAGAACTGCACAGCAAGCATGGGAAAAAAACCCTTTATTAAGTTATAATACAACATTCATTGTCTCCTCTAGCTCAGCAGGACTTGAATCTGCATGTTTCTGCTTTCATTTAAGCACAACTATGGGAGATTGCAAGTGAAATGCCAGAAGCTGATAGTTCAATAAGGCTATTGCGAACGCCTTGCCATCCATTGTTTGCTTATAGTGTATTCCATCTGTATGAAATCAACAATTACACAATAATACACCTTGCTTAATGTATTGCCACACTTCCCCATAACTTATCTCCATCTCCTTCTATCCACATGGAGTTGGGCAACTAAAATGCAGAGGAGATGGCCTAGGGCTGATGAGAGCTGAAGCCCAAAACATATGGAGAGGACACCAGGATGGTGAAGTCTAAGCTACACCCATATTTATGGCCCACTCATAAATGGTTCAAAATTAATAACAGGGGAGAAGAATGGGTAGCTGTCTAATGGATAGGTGAAGGCCTGCCTTCATCTATATGAATATATCCATTAACTTAGATCAGGGACAGATTTTGTGGCATTATAGAATGTTGGACTTTAGGCAACCAGAGGCAGGGCCTTTTCTGTGGTGGTGCCCTGTAAATGGAGAACCACCAGAGGCATCCGCTGTCAGATGAGGATCCCTAGATTATGTTATGACTGAAGGAACACTTCACAGAAGATGAGTACATATGGAGGATTCATTTCCAGGTCTCAGGTATGAGGTCCAACGAGGGTGGGGGGTAGGGTGGAGTCTTGCATGCATGATCACATTGCATTGCTTTACTCCTACCATCTCAGCAGATAAAGGATGGCCCACCCTAACTTTTAATTTTCTAGTAAAAAATATGTCAAAAGTATAGCTAAAATGCATATGTGACTATTTACAAACTTAACATTGACAAATTTTAGTAGTACGGTAGTAGTACAGTAGTAGTAGCGCTAACTAGAACTTCCAGCTAGGTAGCTAAAACATTAGACGAAGGGGACAAGTCTGCTCACAGTTTAACAATAAAATTGTCAAAATGCATCTTTTTTCCTGCAGTTCAAGCTATACATTGTAGCTTTTTCCACAGAAAGGCAACTTAGAGACTCTTATCACCAAGGAGTGAGAAAATCACATTATGTTTAAACACCCAGACAACAGGAGTGAAACAGGAGAGAAATTGAGAACAGCTGTAGCTCAGCATCTAACTTGCAGCAGCTGAATTAGCTGGTAGCAAACAAAGTTACTAGCATACAAAAGAAAAATGCTCAGCTTTTACAAGATGGCTATTACCACCTTGCTGATTAAACTTCTAGCCAAATTCTTGAGTTTTAAACTAACTCCTGCACTCTTGGCTCACGCCAGCTTACTACCAAAATACATGATCTTTAACACACACACACACACACACACAACAAAAGATAAAGAGTTCCTTACACACAAATATTTTTATGTACACACTTAAGCCTTTAAGGTGCATTTATTCAAAACATTTACATGTTGCCTCTCCACATATGCACCCAGGACAACTCAGAGCCTTAAGAGAAGTGAACAAATATAAACCAAAAAGCTGCATTAAAAAACAGCAGCAATAGCAATGCAGTTAGATGGGCTTCAACCAGCTCCCAAAATGCAGAGGGGCAAGCCCCAGGCAGACACCTCTGGAGAGACAGAACTACCACAGAAAAGGCCCTGCACCCGATTGCCACCCACCTAAACTTTGAAGGATGCAGCATCCAGAGCAGGGCCTCTGAAGAAGATCTAAAAAATATTAGCAATTTCATAAGGGGAGAACAGATCTTTTGTTGTCTATCTCTAGCAGCTGTCTATCGTTCTGCATTAATGCAACTAAGGGGCAATCGCACTACCTACCATGTGTTCACTACCTACCCGGAGAAGTGGCATTTTTAACCACTGGGTGATTTTGAACATCAGCCCTCAAACCCCAGGCAAGACCATGCCAAATATCATCATCCTTAAAATATGACCTCCCTGCAAACTTAGCAAAGCGTTCCAGTCCAATGACATGTGATGCAATTCTGCTAACGAAACCAAGCAGGTTTAGCCTTGTAAATTGCTGGGTGGAAACTACCTGAGAACTATGCACAAACTGCTCCGAAATTCCTTGAAGACAGGCTTATATTTAAGTAGATTGTGACACAAACTGGCACAAAAGTTGGATCAAATCCTAAAATGCTTAATTTTCCCAGTGCAAGCAGAATGTGAAGTCTGCAATTAATTCCATTTGGTCTCTGAAACATTTAGAAATTGCATAGGGCCGTTACTCAGAATGCTCTTAAAACAGTTTCCATGGGTTTTATTAGGAGCCCAAGAAAGTGTTGTTCAAGCATTCAGAAGAGTCACTTCTGAAAACAACCAGTGGTGTGGTTGGGTGCCTTAACAATGAGATCCTAACCAGATCTACTCAGAAGTCCAATGACACTTGAGGGCACTTACTCCCAGGAATTAGGATTGTGGCCTTGGTGTCTATAGTGTGCCTGGGGCTCTTTGGTATACAACAGGAGTGGGCAACCTTTCATGAGCTGCATTTCCTCAGAATATGGAGGCATCATACTAGTAGAGGGTAAGAACCCATGTCAAAAGTGAGTTTTGTTCTCTCTGCATTTTTCTGCCTTCGTCTCCCATTCCTAATCCCATTTTTATATCCTCCCTGCTAACAATGTATTTTCCACCTTTGCAAACTAAGCCAAGGAATGCAAGAAATTATCCCAAAGGCCACTTATGCCTAAAGCCACAGGCTGCCTATCTCTACTTGAGAGAGAAAAAAGATAACTAGGGAGGGAGGGAATAGTGTTGCTTTTTTAAATATTTTTTTCCATTATCCAGTAATATTAGAACTGTAGGCTAGCCACCAACGAAAATGAATCAGGAATAATATTCAGGGGACCCAAAGGCACAGTGCACGATTCGTTTATGGAAGTCACTAGAACAAGATAGGGCAATGGCCATCAGTCAGAACAGGCCTATCTATGGCTATTAGCCATGACAGATAAATGGCAAATCCAGGATTAAAGGCAATAAATGCCAGCTACTACAGCCTGAGAGGGCTATTGCCTTTAGGTCTTGTAGGTGGTTTCTTGGGGGTCTCTGGCTGGGCCAATGTGGGAAACAGGATACAGTATTGGCCTACAAGGTCTGCACTCTTCTCAACTTCTTATAATTAATGAATGGACCTCACTCCTAAACACAATGCAGTGGTCACAACTTAAGAGTTACAGCCTACTTTTATTTCCAGTGCGCTCATGCAATCAAGCGATTAAGAACTGCAGAAAGGGGTGAGAAGAAGGTAGATCAGAATCTACTAGCAGATTGCTAGATGATTTGCAGTAGATCCACAAGGGTTTCTGGTTTTCAAATGCTTAGCAATACAGTAATGCTTAGCTAAAACAAATTTAAGGACAAGTGTAACCAAATCATCTGTCTGGATAGGTGCACCAAATACATTCAAACCTCAAACCCGCCCCCTTCAGAATTAAGGAACTGCTACATATCAGGGATTCTAACACAAGATACTGGAATCTAGGCAGGAGTTTATCCTGAAACGAGCATTGCTCATGTCCACATGTGGGCCTAATCGGGATTTCCTCTTACCATGGAAAATCTGATAAGTAAATATAGCCATTGTACATATCCAGTCAATCCTGGAGACATGAGCACATTTTGTGGGGTCAACAGTCTACCATTTCAGTGGGTTGCTTGTCACCAAACCCTATCTCCGCTGTCTCCTCACCCAAGCACAACCCTGAACTTTTTGTTGCTGGGTAGCACCAAACCAAATAAATGCAATACCACTGATTGCCTCATGCCCAGTTTGGAGAAGTTATTCGCTCAAGGACACCACGAAGCAAATGTGGGGGATTACCTGGGAGACTATAACCACTGCACTTACATTTGGCTTTTATATGTGTGTGTGTGTGTCGTCGTCATCACCATCAGCTTTACACAAGACCTCATTAAAAGCAAAATAACAACAACAACAAAAAGGAAAGTTGATATTGCTCTCTAACCTCTCCCCAAAAATCCACAACCTTTTCCTTTTTGCCTTTTGTGAAACATAGTAACTAGCTGGATAAGGTTGATAAATATTTTCTCCTGCACTCTTCCCAGAAAATATATGTATATGTACATTATATGTATATGTACTCAGGTTCAGAAATATTTGCACACATGCCCAAAATGGGAAAAGGCAGAGGAGGGCGGAGGCAGTGGAGTCCGGTCCATTAGAGCAAAAGGAGCACTGCCCCACCAGTCTCAGCCACCACCACCCCTTTTCCTGCCTTCTTACTAACAACCAGTTCAGGTGGCTAAACCGGCTGTCAGCTTCCTCCTCCCTAGCCCCCGTGTTGCCTTTGGAGAAGAGGATAGAAGCAAAATCAGAAATAGCTAGCTCTGCCTGCCACTGGGCTTGGCTTTGCTCTATTGGCCCTCCTGCCCTGCCATTCTGAATGGACATCACTGGAGGAGGGAGAAGTGATTGGGGAGGAACAGAAAAATGCAGCCTAGGTACAATCTTTCAAGGTCTCCCTAGAGCAGGCATCCCCAAACTGCGGTCCTCCAGATGTTTTGGCCTACAACTCCCATGATCCCTAGCTAACAGGACCAGTGGTCAGGGATGATGGGAATTGTAGTCCAAAACATCTGGAGGGCCGAAGTTTGGGGATGCCTGCCCTAGTGTGTGGATAGCAAGCTGCAGAACAGCAAGGAATATTGGGAATGCATGAAAGCTAACTTGCCAAACACACAGAGAGAAAAACAGGATCCAAATTATCTGTTTTGTGCCAGATTTTCAAGAACCCTCAGATTAAGTTTTGTACCTTATATATTTGTTATCTCAAACTGCATTATTCACCCTCTACCAAAAAAAAAGAAAAGAAAAATGAAAAAAATCCTTCCTTGCTATGGCTAATCTAACTGTAGCTTCAACAAAGGGGTCTCGGGTCCTTGTGCCATCCCAAACAAGGTAATATTTTAAGCATTCAGAGTTGTCAGGTAATATGAGTTTGGCTTATATTTTACCTTAATTTGAAGGAATGACATACACACCAAGTAATCCCAACAGAAGCTTATTGCATATTTCTATCAGACATCCTTTTACACCCCTTTTCTAAGTCACTGCTGCTTGCAATGACTAGAAAACAATTTATACTGTCAAGACATACTTTTTTTAAGTTCAGCATTTGCCAATAGGGCAAAGTGGAAACAATTTTACGGGGAAATGTTAGCTTATGCCTAAAGAAGCTGTAACTAGGGTTTCATTTCAGGCAAGAAGGCGGGCAGCCAAAAAAACCAAACCCCAAAGCCCAGAACTGTTTAGTGACATCAGAAATATGGATGTGGGCAGCAAGTAAATACTTTAATATATAAATACTTTAATTTAAGTAGGAGGAGTATGTAGAAAATGATAGACTGGGATTTCTCATCTCATCTGACACCAAGAAACACCCTTCCTGTTTGTTCACCCCAACTTATTTTTTCAAAGTGCATCAAAAACAAAACAACAACAACAACAACAACAGCAGCAGCACCAGTTTCCATCTAGACCTCTCTGATTTTGGGGAGGAGGTGTGAGGCTCTTAATACGGTCCTAAAACCTTCCTACCTCCTTCTCAAAGCTTGGAAAGCACTACATAGGCTCTGGGAAAGAGGCAGGAGGACTCTAGGACCCTATCAGAGCCTCACAGCTCCTTCCCAAAGCCCAGTGCATAGACTGAGAGCCCAGTGCATGCACACCATTTTCACAGCCCTAAATCCACCCTGCCTACAGCCCTTCCCCATTTATTACATTTCATTTCTTACACTGCTGAATGATCCCAGATGCTTCCCTATCAGGCTGACGGCACACTGAAGTGGGAGTGTCTCCTTTTCTGAGCAAACTTTCTCAGATGATTGCCCTGTTAAGTTATCCAGTTTTTTTTTTAACAATAAAGTAAAGCCATAGGTAATGAGGACAGCGGGTTCAGAGGTGGGGAGCCCTTTTTCAGCCTGCAGGCTGCATTCCTTTCAGAGGCAATGAATGAAAATTCTAACAGGCTGGCTTTTACCCACACTTGCATAGTCGTGTCCACATCCAGGGAAGCAAGAGGCATTATCAGCCTCACACTGCACCCTGGCAAAAGCACTCAAGAAGGGAACAACGCAGGACCACTAAGGAGTGTATGGCTGTAGACAGGGTGCTCCCTAAGGCCCGAGGCTCCCATCTCCTAAGCTCCTAAGCAAGCACCCACCGAGTTCAGGGGAATTTTCTGAGAGAAATGTGCTCAGAATTTGAGGGTTTATGCTGCGATCCTATACACACTTTGACTTCACCCCAAGTAAACACACTCAGGGAGAGTTCTTGGAATTGTTCAAGGCAGGGCTGTAAAGTGTCTTGCACAAGCATAGAGGCTTACCCCCCCCCTCCCTTTGTGCACACTATCACACTCTGTACTCTAGAAAGGATATTCAGGACAAAGCAAGAAATACCAAAAAAGTGAGTAAGAACTCTGTGGCAGGCGGGGCTGAGTGAAGTAAAACAGTGGTCACAAGATAACAGAAACAAATGGAATAGTTTAGAAGACGGGGCATCGTTTTTCTATTCCTATGTCACTTCCGATTGGCAATCTGGCTGGGAGATGCAATAACAGAAATTAAAATATGTGTGGCTCTCGCAATGGTGTGTCAGCCTGCAAGTCCTTTGTGAGTCAGCAAGCCAGCAGCACTGCAGATTCATAACAGTATTAAGCAAAGATTTAAAGGAAAAGGAATTAACTTTGGATCCGTAAGTTGGACCAGAATCTGACAGTTCAGCTAATTCACAATTCCAACAACGGCCTCTCTTACAGCTAAGCCGTTTGGAAAACTCAGCTCTCACTTATTTATACTCCACCAGCAGAAACTAGGTACGGTAATTAAGTGGCACTGCATGTCCCACTTTGGTTTTTAATTACAGAACAGGGCCTAATAAAATAGAGATGTTCCTTTTGCTATAACAATATTAACAGTGGATATGTCGGAGCCCCCACCCAAAAAAAGAGGTTACCCCTCAAAATAATTTCCAAATACTGCTGCTCATTCATTGCACATTTTGTTATCTTTTTCTTTTTGGGATGATTACCTTACATTTGTGACTCATTCCTTCTCATAATAGGAGAGGAGAGTGCCTCATAGTGCCTCATGCATAGCTGCCAAGTTATCCCCTTTTTTAAGGGATTTTCCCTTATGCTGAATAGGCTTCCTCGCGAGAAAAGGGAAAACTTGGCAGCTATGCTCATGCAATATGAGTAGTTTCAAGTTATAAACCATTCGGACCCACATTACTCTTGACTCTTTCTACAATATAATGGGCATGTTCTAACTGGGTCATCTCATACATCAAATCCACGTTTGCCATGATATATGTACCGTACTTGACAGCTGCAGTCAATCAAAGCAGCAATGAATGTATGCTACTACGATACACATTCGTCTCATTCACATTTTTTTCAGTGCAAACCTCAGGCACGTGTAATGCAACCTGCACTAGACCTGAAGTACTCCAAATGTTTTGGATTTACAACTCCCATCAGGCTCAGCTGCCATGCTAGGACTGATGGAAGTCGCAGGCCAAAACATCTGGCGGGCACCAGGTTGGCAAAAACTGATGCAGTGCATTAAGTGGTTCATCAGGCACATGTATAATATACTATTCATTCCCGCCCCCTCCCAAAGCATAACACTCAAATCCATAACTAAAGGCTATTTGAATGCATGGGTCCAGTTAATACAGAGTACAGAAACTTCTACTCCCAAGTCCACCACAGTCGGTAATTAGCATAGAATTAAAAATCACTACTCCATTTTCAATGCACTTTTGTGAAGGGGAGAAATTAGGGGTGCCACCTTTTAACCTCTCTTGCCTAAACGAAAGAGATTTTTAGTTCAGGTTTGCAAAGGAATAACTAATCTTAAATTATCTCCAATACATTAACATCGAACCTTACACTAAGATGTAAAATATACTCAACACAGAGTAAAGTTTTGTTAAGTGTCGAGCATTAATACTCGACGTTTTTAAAAACAAATAAATTTAAGGGCTGTTAGCCCAAATACATTGAATTGGGAATCACTTCTAATTGAGACACTTATCTGGGTTTGGGGGGGGGATGAATCTGATCTAGTAGCAACTTTTGCGTATTCGACCAAATGTTGCACAAAAAACTGAAAGCGGGAGGGGCGTCAAAAGAGAAAAAGAGGACTTCATCCGCAAAGCGACCCAGAATAAGAGCTCTGCCCGCCCGCCCCCCTTAGCGCTTCCTCGCGGGGCAAGGGCACCCAAGGAGGAGCAAGCAAGGCGTACGCAATGCCGCCCCTCGCAGCCGGGAAGGCTGGCAAAAATAATAATGATAGACGCCCTTACGCAGCTGAGCGAGCCTAACCCACCGACGCCCCCCGGCTTAACTCGCTCGCTCTCAACCCACCGATTCGGCCGAAACTCTCCGACAAAGTTCGCCGCAACTTTTTCATCCTGCTGAGCTTCTTCTCCGCGGGCGGCGGCTGCGAGTCGAGCAGGTCGCACATCTGTCTCCGCTGGACGAGCGCGGGAGAAGGGAGGAGGAGGAGGAGAAGAGGGCGGCGAGAAAGTCACCCAGCGCCCGCCCGGGAGCGAGGCAAGAGGAGGCAACCTCAGCCCGAAAGGAGGCGGCTTGCCGATGCTGCTCGGCACGAGCGCAACACGCCCCGGGGAAAGCCCCACTCCGTCCGGCTGAGAAGGGGGCTGGCTAGGTGGCTGGGGAAGCGCTGCGCCCTCTCACTCTTCTTACGCGGAGGTGCCCGTGCCCCGAGACGCAGCAAGCGCCGGGGCCGCCGCTACTTCGCCGTCCTCACCCATAACCAAGTTTCTCCCGCCCGTCCCTTCGAGGAATTGGGCGACGCGCTCCCCGAGACAATGAGGGGTGGAGAAAGGAGGCGAGGGCGGGGGGGGGGCTATATCTGCGGGGAAGAAGGAGACCCAGCGAATGGGGAGGGTAAGAGAGAACAGCAGCAGGAGGGAGGGAGTAAGGCGCCGAGGAGGAGCAAAGCCCTGTCAGGGGCTGCGGCCAGAAAAAGGGAGGCTGCTGCTGCCGCCCCTCAGCCGAGCGCCAGAGCAGCTGCAGCAGCTGCTCCTCCAGTCGCGGCCCGAAGAACAACTCTCTCCCTCCCGGCCGCCCTCGCTATCTCCCCTAGAGGCGGAGGCCTCCCACGCCCCGCCCACGCTCCCCGCTCCCCCGCGCCGTTCATTGGCCCGAGCGAGGGACGCCGGCTCGTCGGGGAGTTTTCTTTCTCTCTCTCGCCAGCGTTCAATTCTCTTTCTTTCCCTTACAATGCAATTGGGCTCCCTTTCTTCTCTCTCTCTCTCTCTCTCTCAGTCGTCAGGCCCCGAGCCAGCCTCGTCCCCTGCGCGTGGCTCACTCGATATATAGGCGGGAACTTTTGCTCCCGAGGAAACTTGGCGGCCTCTTGAAGTCAAACTCCCCCCCCCACTTCCCCGCGCGTGCAATCCTTAAGCAAGTTTACTCTCAAGAGAAGCCCCGCCAAATTTGACGAGAGGACTCTCCTTTCTCCAGCACCGCCTTCTTTGACTTGGTCCCCTCCAGATGTTTCCGACGGCAACTCCTACCATCCCTGACTGTGCTAGTTGGGGCTGATGGGAGTTGGGTGGGGGAAAGGATGCTCTCTCTAGGACAGGCTCTCCCAATTTCGGATCCCCAGAGGTACTACAACTCCCATCGTCCCTGACCACTGGGCCCTGCTGGTTATGGCTATGGATGATGAGAGTTGTAGTCCAACAACAGCTAAGGACCCAAGGTTGGGAAAGGATGCTCGAGTACCCAACAGTTTTAATTAGGCCTTTATGGGTTAAAGGGTGAAAAGTAGCGTGAGGTATATAAGCAGATGGGTGGGGTGGTCCAGCAAGCACTGTCACTTTGTGGGGGCTGGCCTTTTGCACCAGCAACTTCTGCCGAAACTGGCATGTCACTCTGCAAAAAGTCCTGCTCGCTTTTCGGAACAGATGAATGCACAAGCAGTTGACTTCCTCTTCTACTTTATGCTGTCCACGTGACACTGGGTCAAGTGTTTCTGCAATAACAGCTTAACAAAGACTTATAAAAGGCAAAGTGTACACAGGTAGTGTTGAATTTTAACACATCAGTTGGCCAAGGTGAATTAATCCAGAGGATATCCAGCACTAGGGGAAATGTGTTCGCCTTTACTGCACGTGTTTAGCTGGCAGTACAAATTATATTTTAACCATTTGGCTCTATCTGTCTAGCACAGGGTGCAAAAGCAGGGAGAAAGATAGAGGAATGGAAAACTTGGGTGAAGGGGAATGGAAAATATTTGGAGAGAGCCTGGCTGGCAGGCTGGAACAGGCCATTCCTCACTGCAACATTTTGTTGTAGTTCCCATTTTGTATCTTTATTTGTATGAGGGGCCAATGCTAAATAAATAGTGGCTTACCTCAGGCCACCCTGCAGACTGAGATGTCATTAATTACATTTTTATACCATCTTTCCTCCAATGAGGGTACTACATCTGGTTCCTTCCCCTCATCTCTTTCCCCACCCCCCTGTGGAATAGGTTGGTTGGATAGTAACTGGTCCAAGGTCAACCAGTGAGTTTGTTATTTTAATTAAAATGTGTGTGTGTGTGTGTCACACACACATATAGCAATTTTCAATATAATGTAACAATAAAATGAGTTTGTTTTTGAAATTGCTATAGGCTGTATCCAACGGTGTTTGTGCCTGAGCAGCACAGAATTAGATTTGTGGGGTGGAATTTTCCCTTCCTCTCTTCTCTCTGCAACTTTCCATGTGCCCCCAACATCAGCTCTGGAGAAAATACTTTGGAATTCCCACTTTTTATTTACCTTCTTGTTTTTCGTACAGGAATTTTTTTAATCTTTAATGTTTTATTGTGTTTTTATGATGGAAGCCGCACAGAGTGACTGAGGTAACCCAGTCAGAAGATGGGCAGGGTATAAATGTTGTTGTTGTTGTTGTTGTTGTTGTTGACTAGCACGTCACTATTTTCATCAGAGAAGTGTTGGAGGGTATGTTTTTATGATCTTAGCTTCCTGTTTTCCCAGATTCGGGCTTGGGTGACACAGCATGATCACCACTGGCCAGGCAAGGTCAGTGGGACTGAGAAGCTGCACCTGGAACAGTAACATGGAACAGAACTGGTTTACTGCCTCCGTTATCTATAGTGCTGGCACAGGCGCTGTAAATGTCAGGAGTGTCTCCATAATGAAGACTTAAGATTCCTACACTAGGTCAAAAAGAGGACACTGTAGCATTTTGCCTCTTAGTGTGGTTTGCAGCACAGCTCTCCCAAGCTTGGACAGCGTTGAGAAAAGGAGCTGCCTTTGAAGGCCTTATAGGACTCCAGACAGTACATGCTCAATATACTGATATCTCCAGCCTGTTCTAAAGTTTCACAGTGAGTGATTGGATTGTATGCTATTAATATAACCCACAATGGCCAAATGCCACTGAAACAGAGCAGCCTTATCTTGCTTTATGATAATACCTGCAGAGAAAACAAAACCCAAAGCTGTATGGGCACTAAGGCTATCATTTTATGAACTTTTTACCTTTACTGTGGGAGAGGGATGGGGAAGATATAGCAATATAGATGTTTATTAGTTATTATTGTATTAATGGTTTTATTGTGTATGTTTGTAAAATTTGTTTTAGCTTGCTGTACACCACTTAGAAATAATTTTTAGTTATCAAGTGTGTTAGCTAACAAAGTGGTAAAGAGATTGTCTAAATAAATGAAATAAACTACCGTACCAATTTGGTTGGCTTCTATATGCAAAATAGGTGGTGTGGGAGGAAGGAACTATCCTTTGCCCCAATGAGCAAAATATCCTGGACCAGCGCTGTCAGAATCACCCCAAAATGTGGTGTCTGAATGTTAGGGGAATCAGTTTATAGAGCAATAAGTTGGCTGCATGAATGCAGACCAAATGATTGATAATGTAGCTTCGTAGTTTATTGTGATTTAGCTTTTTGCTGACCAGTCTTCCCTTGCCATAGTTGCAGTTTAGCACTAAACCAGAAATGTTGTGGGGAGCTGCGGGCATGGGTGGGTGGGAGGTACCCAGGGATGCCCAGATTTTGTATAGCAATTGGGGTTTGTTTTTTTTGCCTGCATCAGCTACACTGATTCTGACACTAACTACTTGGCTGTTGAGACTAGCAGGGATCAGCATGGGGGCACAATTGTCATCCCATGACTGACTTTGGCTTGTGACTGTCAGGGTCATGTTATCAACACACCTGGAAAGCCTCCTTTGACAAGAAGCCTTAATTTTATCTACTTTCTGAAAATTTCAGCATTGCAACTTCATAAGCAATCTAAGATTTATTAAATGTTTTATCCAGGGGTGCCAACTTGAATAACGTATTGGGGGGGCAGGTAAGCCCCACCCCACATAAACAAGTCAAGGTGCACATACACCATTTGAATGGCAATGACCATCAACTTGGGGGGGGCACACATTTTATTGGAGGGCAAAGGGACCTCAACCCCTAGGAGTTGGGTCCTATGATCTTATCTGTATATTACAATAAATTGGCATGACGAGGGGTGATGTCAATCAACCCTCCCTCCCTCCACACATGCATCTTAAAATTCATCCATCTCACTTACAGATTTGATGAGATGTGGAAATTGTCAGTGTCTATACCAGGCACCCCCAAACTTCGGCCCTCCAGATGTTTTGGACTACAATTCCCATCTTCCCCCGACCACTGGTCCTGTTAGCTAGGGATCATGGGAGTTGTATGCCAAAACATCTGGAGGGCCGCAGTTTGGGGGTGCCTGGTCTATACAGTACATTCAAACTGCTAAAAGAGACCAGCATTCATGCATTCCCCAAAGCAATGTGTTCACAAGGAAAGGGTGTTTTTTTTAAAAAAATAAAAATACTATAGCAAGGGACAGACAATTAGCTACAAGCTCTATGCCCAGTGCAACTTCCAAGTACTGTATATACTTGAGGAGCAGAGAGAGGAGAAGGGCAAAAATCCTCCTGTCTGTTAACATCAACATCTCCTTGACTGACTTTCGGGGAAGAATTCTCCTGGCGCAAACCTTGAGGTCAGACCCTGCCACTGTGTCAAGCTGAGTCATTCTGAAAATGAAGAGCCTATCAAGCATAGCAAGAGCACAGGACCCTCTTCAGAATACACTAAGACTCCTAGGAGAAGCCTGACGACCTAGGAAAACGCCAGCCCAGAGGTGGGAGATTTTTAAAAGCTATTTGGTACCATGTGGTGCATAACAATTCAGTGTAGCTGTTGGCAATGAAATGCAAATAGATTTTTTATTAATAATAATAATAACTACCTCGTAGTGATCTTCTCTAAGGGATTTACAATATACATACAAGCATATATCTAAATACAAAAACAAATGAAAATGCAACAATCAAAAACACAGTTAAATGCTCCACATATATACAGCATTGTCACAGCAACACCTGCCCTGCTGTTTGGTAGAGTGAAGTGTGGATGTTTCAGGTGGGGATGCTGGTGGTGGGAATAGAGTGAGGAGTTGGAAGACAAAACTGTGTGTGCCAAGACCTCTGGTAGGATGCAAGACACTGTCCTGTTGCCCGTGTTGTGGTGAGATTCAAAGGCAGCCATCACAATGGTCACTTAGGCATTGGCTTAAGAGAGGAAACGCATCATCACAAAAGGAGTGCAAATTCGAATAAAATTAGCATATGCTAATTTGTGCATACAGATGCTTATTTGGAAACAACTACTATTGCTTAAATAGAAATAAAGCCCATGTCACCATAGTGGGGAAGACTGAACAAGTGGCTTGTGTGCTCAGTCCAGAGGCTAACTGTTGATGGTATAAGATGCCTTATACCAACTCTGCAAACAGAGGATCCCTCCCGCCCCCTGTAAAGTTGAGAAATTGGCCACCCTATCTCCTGGCCTCTTTGGAAAAACATTTCCAAGCAAGGAACTAGATATTCTATTTCCTTAGCCAAGAAAAAGATGCAGGTCGGTCTCGCTATTTTTTCATAGCAATGTACTACAGCTACATTCTGATTCTGCTCAAATATATAGACTGCGCCTCTTGTGCATAAGTTAGTAGCATAAATAGAATTAAATATTTATTCATCATATTCAAGTGCTTTGAGTCTAATGCTCGGAGATATTACATTAGGAATGCAGTTGTACTCAGGATGAGTGACTGTTCAATGAGGGCTCCCTGAAATATCCTTTGTAGAAGGGGAAAGTTGCCAAGAATAGCACCTGATCAGGAAGGCATAACCTTGTCAGGACTCCACCTGACAGCTCAGTGTAAACGCTTCATAAATCTCTCCCGTAGCCAAGGAAAATACGTTTATACCAGTTTGCTCACCTTGAAAAGATCAGACTGTTCGGCTTGAGAATTAGACGGCGGCTAAAGCTCTTTCACTAGCACAGGAGGCAGTGAATATATCAGGAATGCTCCAATGACTGATTTGTGTAAAACTAAGTTACTAGACCCTATTAGTCTCACCCTCACCAAGCCCTATACCATTTAACACAACATGTTTGTTTGATTATACAAAGAGAAGTATAGTAATTGGAAAGTGATTTTATTAAAGGACAGTCAGTTACAAGCACTCAGTTAAAAATATAAGCCAAGCACACATAGGTGCCCCTAAAACCAGCCACTACTCAGTTTCAACTCATTACGGTATCTGCGATATAGGGATACAGTATTAATGCTGATCTGTCTTATTAACAGGGCTTTTTTTCAGCCGGAACTTAGTTCTGGCAACACCTCTCAGGTGGGCACCATTGCCATTATAAGAGAACAAGGGAGGCATTCATGGCGAGTTCTAGCAGCTCTTTTTTCTAGAAAAATAGCACTGCTTACAAGGTTGTCACCATGCTTACACAGGACATGCTACTTCCCTGTGCTCAGGAAAACTCATCCCAATGTGACTGTGCTCTGTTCCATTGGAGGACAGCCAGGTGTCAGTCCATTGGAGCCTGCTCCTACTAGCACCTTAGCCAAAATAAAACATGGGTAATGCTCAGGTAATTCTCCACACACACACACACACCGAACTTTTCAGGAGGCTGTTGTTGTTAGATATGTTTTACGTTTTATAGTTGCACCCAATTACATAATAACTTACGCTGTAAGACTCCGCACTTTACAAGAGTCGAGTTGTGGAGTTTATTGCATGGATGACATTGTGTATAATTTGACATTGATTGTGTGTGCTCATTATATATTATGAGCTACACGGAGGCCCATTTACCAAACAGAATGCATTCTCTGGAACAGGGGCATACCCAGGATCAAAACTAGGGGGGGGGGCAAGCCATGGCCGTTCAGGTTGTGACCTTTCAGCACGGAAAAGGCAAATGAAATCAAAATTTTAAGAAAATTATATATAATTATAGCAGTGCTTTGTTACGGTAGTTATTACAATTATTTGCTTTAAAAAACTTAATTTTTATTCTAGTTACATGTCTTATACTAATATCATTTTTCTTGGGTTTGAAGAAAACTTGTTCAAAACTTTCGTTTCAATCCAGTCCTGATTTTCCTTGACAGTCTGTCCTCTACCATTGTACTTCTGAGCCAGGTCTTTACCCTTTAAAATTTAATTTTCAACAGAAATTACTTAACTTACCTTTTTGGAACCAGTTTCTTATATCCATTTAGGCAGCCTCAATGTCTTCTAAATGTAAATAAGAAAGTAAACTAATAGCGGGCGGCTCAGTTTAGCGGCGGGCGGCTCAGTTTAGTGATGCGGAACTCACTAGATCCCTCTAGAAGATTCCCTCTTCTCTCTGCTAGAGCCCGCTAGAGACCTCTCCCTCCCTTGAATTCCAATGGTTGGCTGACATAGATTCCTCTACCAGTCGCTAGGTGGCTCTAGATACTTCTCGGTTTTTACACCATTTCAGTGTGGTAAACAACTGATTATTCACCATCGCCCTACCTAATTTTGTTTCGTTTCATCACTTTATAACCATTTAATTTTTATTTATTTTTTGCTTCAGGGGGGCAGCGGCCCCCCTGCTCCTCGCTGGGTACGCCCATGCTCTGGAAATCATTCGTTTGGATCCACATTGAATTATTTCTGAATCGCTATTTCATTTGGAATTGTTCTATTGTACACTGCCTTGGTATTAGTTGAAGGCAGCAATGGGGCTGCATTCCCTCTGGGACCACATGTCCAGATGCAAGAGTGGAATGGAGTGGAGTGGAGTGGAGTGGAGCAGCGAGTTTGTCTCTTACCTCTGTACAGGAAGCTACATTCCAGTCACACAAAGTCAGAGGCTCCCGCAGATGTCCACATCTGTCCACTGAGGCAAAAAAGAGGTGTTGTTGCAATTCAAGTTCTCATTCCAGCCTGGCAAACTCTCAAGTAGGGTGCAGAGCAGAGCGAGTGAGAGATATTATTATTATTATTATTATTATTATTATTATTATTATTATTATTATCAGCTTCCTTTTATACCGCTTTATCTTTTTAATTTAAAAATTCCAAGCAGTTTACAACACATTAAAACAGGGTTCAGCAAACTTTTTCAGCAGGGGGCCGGTCCACTGTCCCTTAGACCTTGTGGGGGGCTGGACTATATTTTGAAAAAAAGAAAAAAAGAAAAAAAATGGATGAATTCCTGTGCCCCACAAATAACCCAGAGATGCATTTTAAATAAAAGGACACATTCTACTCATGTAAAAACACGCTGATTCCCGGACCATCCACAAGCCAGATTTAGAAGGTGATTGGGCCGGATCCGGCCCCCCAGGCCTTAGTTTGCCTACCCATGGGTTGGAGGCTGTGGAAGCTCAGGCTCCTTGACCTGGGTCTGCGCTAAGAGACAGCCAAGATGTTCTCAGGGTATGGCCTGAGGCGATGTAGAGAGGTCTGGGAAGTCACATGTGTCCTGGAGCAGAGGTTCCTCGCTCCTGTTTAAACATTTTAATCAAACAGATAAAAGAAATGCAATTACTTCGAGCATATCCACCAGGACATTCTCTTTTGCAAGCCCCATTGTAATGCACAATATGCAGGCTGTTACCTTCTAAGGGCAGGAGATTCCATATGGATTACACTCTTTAATTCCCTCCTATAAGGTTTTCACATCACGTCTTTTTGCAAAGGCTATGTAATCTCAAAGGCAGTGCCAAGTAAATAAGCACAGTATATATATATATATATATTTGCAGCAGATCAAAGCTTAAATTAAATTTCAGTATCATCTACTATGTCTCCGACAAGCAAAAAATCGATAAAATGAGTGTTTCTGCAAAAATCCCAGGCAGCCAGTGACTATTCTTGTGCCATAAAAAGAAAACATGACCTTTGCTTGACTATTCCGAGAGCTGAGGAATGATCAGAGCACTTTTAAAACACCCAACAAAATGAGTAAAAGCAAAACAAAACACGGTGTACCAAAACAAATTAAAAATCCACTAATCGCTAAATCCCAGTCTATCACTCTCTACCCTGCAAAAGTACTTACAGCACTTTTTGGAAATAATCAGGTTCAGAGTTTTATGTACCTCAAGGGAAACTGAGTACCACAAGCATCAGGCAGCCACTATAATTATCTCCCTGCCTGCTGTGTTTATTATATTTTGTGCACAGGTGGTGTAAAATTGAAGGCAACAAGCAGCTTTTATTAAAGATTGTCACTGCATGCAAGAAAAGTGTCCACCGCTATGGAGACGCAGAGTTGTAAAGGACAGGTTTAGCACTTTTAAACAGAACCAATGTGGATTCTGGAAACCAAGTACAATATAATGTTCTACAGACAGTGACTGTTTTAGGCACGCCCAATATGTGTGTGATCCACATGATCACTGCAGATGGTGACAGCAGTCACGAAATTAAAAGACGCCTGCTTCTTGGGAGAAAAGCAATGACAAACCTAGACAGCATCTTAAAAAGCAGAGACATCACCTTGCCGACAAAGGTCCGTATAGTTAAAGCTATGGTTTTCCCAGTAGTGATGTATGGAAGTGAGAGCTGGACCATAAACAAGGCTGATCACTGAGGAATTGATGCTTTTGAATTATGGTGCTGGAGGAGACTCTTGAGAGTCCCATGGACTGCAAGAAGAAGGAGAAGGGGACGACAGAGGACGAGATGGTTGGACAGTGTTCTCGAAGCTACGAACATGAGTCTGACCAAACTGCGGGAGGCAGTGGAAGACAGGAGTGCCTGGCGTGCTCTGGTCCATGGGGTCACGAAGAGTCGGACATGACTAAATGACTAAACAACAACAACAACATGTGTGTAACTACACACACACACCCCATGTCATCTGAAGTCCAGGGCAGGAGTTTTGTTATTGGCATGACAGCAGTAAATCTGGCAGGCTTTGCCCTCTGAGGCCTGGGGCAAGTGTACCCAGCTGCCCCCCCCCCCGCCTCTGCATGGGCCTGATGGCTATACTGTCGAGCTATGACTTAGGGAGACACTGCTTGAAATGCCCATTCATGTGTGAAGTTCCCTGGGTGACTTTGGACCAGTCATAATCTCTCAACCCAACTTACCTCACAGGGTGCTTGTGAGGGTAAAAGAGTGGTGACGGGGCAGAAACTTATCCCATACTGAGCAATTTAGGGGAATGGCAGGATGAAAATGTAAGGAATAAATAATGGCTTACACTGCCTGGACTGGGAGTGCTTTCAGACAACCTGTTTATCATGCAGTTATCCTGATTTGTTTGCAGGGAGGTTAGATGACACGATCAAAGCAAGTGTTACCCAACATTTCCTGCTGCATTTGTCAGTCACTTTGTCAGTCATCACAAAAGTCCAATCTTTGGGGACTGTGCAAGACCTCCTCCTCCTAAGCTACAATTCACAGCTTGAACTCACTGATGTGTGATTGAATCCCACCTGAATATAACAATAGTCTAGAATCACCCTTGGTCTGTGAGGAGGTAGCTCAACCAGGGAAGATAGTTACAATTGCTTGCACTGTGATGGATCTAGAAGCTTTCCAAGACCGTGAATCTGAAGAACAGTAAGTCAGGTCATAGGTCTTACTGATGATCATCATTACTAAATGAAATACAAAAATTATGGACATAGATCTGGACCTACTTGTAGCTCTCTAGGTCAGAATTTTTTGTTGTGTTTTTAAAAGCTGTAATTTCTGTTACTGTGGCAACAAGACATCACAGAGCCACAGAAGGGAGACAAGTTTGGCATTCCATTTTACATTTTAATTTCTTACATACTTATAATATAGCAATATGCACACACACACACACACTCACACACACCGGTGTGTGTGTGTGTGTGTGTTGTGTGTGTGTGTGTGTGTGTGTGTGTGTGTTGTGTGTGTGTGTATAGATATAGATACAGAAAAATTGCATGTACTGTATTCCAAAACACATACAGCTACATGTCAAGTAGTTAACTTTTTAAATTAAAGACAATAAAAACAAATCTCAGAAGACAGAGCAGTAGTACAGATCGATTAAAAAATATGTACAATAAACTTGCAGCACCAAGTGAGATTTATTGAAAAGGAAACAAAGAAAATGGTGCAATTTGACTCAGAAAGCTTTCAGTCTGGCCCAGCCCTTGGAAAGCTGAACTTGTTGAGCAAATTTTCCATAGTTACAAAGTCCCATGCTTGTAAATACCAAGCAGCCATGGGTTTATTTTTCAGGGCTGCACAAGTCCTGAACAAGCTGCACTGACCGGCCAAAGACTCACATAGCTAAATATTTATGCAATAAATGCTGCTTGGCTGGAGCTCATCAAGAATGATGCCTAGAAGTACCACTTCAGGATTTATTGCTATCGGTACTTAATTTCGTAGAAGACTTGGGACCATACTGGAAGATGCCTTATACCAACTCAAATCTATCTGGCTCAGCATTACCAATGACTGAAAGTGGCTCTTGAGGGTTTCAGACAGGCCTCTTTCAAGCCCTACCTGGAGGATGCTGGAAATTGAACCTGGGACCTTCTGCATACCAAACATGTGGTCTGAGCTCAGCTCCTCATTGAGCTTTGGATCCTCCTAGGAGACCACAGAAGCAATTGCATGATGTGAGATATATTACAACACCTCTCACAGTTCATTGATAAAATATATGGTGGATTGTGAAGGTGTAAGACGCTACCATCACAACATTTTTGAAAGCAGTTTCTCTGACCTTATCTTTAAAAATTGACAATTTGTTCCAGATTGCAGCACATTGTTCTGAGCTTATCAGGCTGCCAACGTTTGCCTCCCAAACGACTCACGGACCATCTGTGTCACCGACAGAGAGTTTGATATGTTCTAGGAAAAGAGCGAGACAACCTGGGTACGTTTTTCAATGAGGTTCATTGTTATTGTTCTTAGGCTAGGCCAGCCCTACCATTAGAGAGTGCAGCAACCACCTTGGGCAGCTGTAGCAACTCCTGGCTCTTCCTCCTGAGCCCCCAGCCAGGCTTCACTCTCCCCATATGGCCCCTCCTGGGCCCTGTAATCAGCTATGCTCTCCCAGGTGTTCACAGAGGATGTAATCACATCCCTAGCATTGAAGCAAAGTTCAACTGGCAGTCTAGTCAGCTTCTGTTATGTAGAACTGGGCAGGGGTATCAGCACCCTGAGCAGAATGTATTGGGCCAGCCCTGATCTTAGGGGAAGATTATCACACACACACACACACACACACACACACACACACACAAAACCTCACATGATGAATACAACACTATTCTGTTGGTTACTTGATGCTTAGAAAATTACTTTTCCATGTAGGGTCAAAGTGTATGAAACAAGGGGTAGGAGGGAAATGCACTTCCTACATTTGTTCTGAATGTCCAGCATTGAGGCCACAACCCTTCCTTTGTGAGAATATTGGCTTGATAACTCCACAATGGAGTGCAAGCCCATCTCCCTACAAAGAGAGATGACTTTGCCCAGCTCCAGATATTTAAACCAAGCATGGAGAAAGAAAGTGGAACTCACCTGCACTTTCATGCCCACAAGCGTGTCTGATGTCTAGATCTGTTCTAAAAATGTGACAAAAAGGCTTCAGGTGTATACGACAGATCAGGGTTCGCACACACGAGGCAAGATAGGGCGACTACCTCTCTGTAAATCAGTGTTTCTCAACCTTTTTTGGGCCACGGCACACTTGTTCCGTGAAAAAAATCACGAGGCACACCACCATTAAAAAAGTTAAAAAATTTAACTCTGTGCCGCCCTATATTATAATTATGACTGTAAGAAACACTTGCCAAATATTGCTTTCCGGTGGGTCAGTGTTGTGGGTGGGTCATTTGCACTGAGCTTTGGGAAAGAGGAGGAAATATTGCTTTCCGGCGGGTCAGTGTTGATTATTGGCTGCCGCCAGGCACGTGACAATGCAAATCGCCCTTCTCGTCGCCGCACGTCGCCGCACACCAGCCAGCGTCTCGCGGCACACTAGTGTGCCGCGGAACAGCGGTTGAGAAACGCTGCTGTAAATAGATGCTGCTTGTCTCTTCCCACACCTGAGGGAGGAAATAACAGAAGCTGCCCTCTAGGGTTTCCTGGGCAACATGATTCATAGAGTGGGCTCCTTTCCCCTCCATGATTGCCTTTGATTCTCATTTCAACCATTGGGTGAGGCTGATTTGATTCCCCAATTTGTTCCTAGAACCTTATGTACATCTTTACATCCTTATTTCTGATGATCTTCAACCCTTCTTCCCTGGTGGTGGGGACATCATTTTTCGTTTGCCTCAGGTGCCAAAATGTCTTGGGCCTTCCCTGCAACAGATGGAGATGAGGCACTGTCAGTCGCTGTGATCAGAGTTGTAAGCAGTGATTATGGAAGACCAGTTGCTTGACTATTTATAGGCATCCTAGCCCAGTCAAGTTGAGAATGAAAGAGTAATAAAGACCGATAACTCCATTTTTGGGCAGGCAAAACATGGGATTTTAAAAAGGATTTATTCTACAAAAGGCAGACGAATAAATTTGTTCAGACCTAAATGTGACAGATGACAGGCTCCCAATAAGGAGGCTAGAAAAATTAGAATAGCTTTTATGAGGAACTTGAAATCGGGGGCTGTCCAAGGTGTTTCAGCACTTGAGGCAAAACACCCTGCTGCCACCCCCACAGTGATGGGGGGCAAACTCCACAAGGGCTTCTCCTCAACAACATATTGTAGTTTCTACTCTAGCCCCACAGCTGGGGATCGCTGGGACCAAGGAGGACATAGTATTCCCCCACCCAAACTCTGGTAGGAGCTTGGAAATGTTTCTCCCCTTCCTTTGAGCTGCTGGGATTGCTACAAATAGATGTTATCAAATTGCAAGAATTGTACCTCTTTCCACTCCAGCACTTTAGTACATTATTCAGGGTAGCAGTGTTATTTCCTCCAAGTTAGAAAGAAAGGCTAGCAAGCAACCTTTGCCTTGCAACGTGAAGCTTCACTTTATATATATGGAGCGCTCTGTGCTCTGTAGTTAAGAGTACGCAGGCCTGCAGGCCACTGGATAGTCTGCAGTCACAGCAAGCAGGTAGACTAGATGGTAGGTAGACCTTCTAATACATTCCAACTCCATGACTTCAATTGCTACCTAACAACAAAAACACATATATACTGTAAGTTTCTGATAAGTTTAGTCATTCAGTGACTGGTATTTGCCCTCCTGGAAACTTGCAGCCCTCCAGATATTACTGAATTGTAACTTTATATTACAATTCGTACAAAGATTACCATAATAAAGGACAAAAGTGGTAAGGACCTAACAGAAGCAGAAGACATCAATAAGAGGTGGCAAGAATACACAGAGGAATTATACCAGAAAGATATGGAGGTCTCGTACACTCCAGGTAGTGTGGTTGATGACCTTGAGCCAGACATCTCGGAAAGCGAAGTTAAATGGGCCTTAGAAAGCACTGCTAATAACAAGACCAGTGGAAGTGATGATATTCCAGCTGAACTATTTAAAATTTTAAAAGATGATGCTGTTAAGGTGCTATACTCAATATGCCAGCAAGTTTGGAAAACTCAGCAATAGCAAGAGGATTGGAGATCAGTCTACATCCCAATCCCAAAGGGGGGCAGTGCCAAAGAATGCTCCAACTACCGCACAATTGCACTCATTTCACACGCTAGCAAGGTTATGCTCAAAATTCTACAAGGCAGGCTTCAGCAGTATGTGGACTGAGAACTCCCAGAAGTGCAAGCTGGATATTGAAGGGGCAGAGGAACCAGAGACCAAATTGCAAACATGCGCTGGATTATGGAGAAAGCTAGAGAGTTCCAGAAAGACATATACTTCTGCTTCATCGACTATGCAAAAGCCTTTGACTGTGTCGACCACAGCAAACTATGGCAAGTTCTTAAAGAATGGGAGTGCCTGATCACCTCATCTGTCTCCTGAGAAATCTCTATGTGGTTTGAAGAGGGTTTTTTTGGAATGTTTTAAAAAATGACCAATGTTTTGACATTTCCCACTTCATTCATCTATGTAGAATAAATCTAGCTGCTAGAACTCAGTAGATGAAAAAATTAAGAGGCAAATCTGTGTCTATATCCAAAAATACACATGCTATTTATGTCTGACTTTGGGTTTTCCAAGTCCCCCTCTTTCCCCAGGCAACAACAGCTTATGCAACCACAGCTTACACACATGAGCTCCTCATTATATGGCTTATTTTTCAGAGAGAACCATTCATGGACAATCTACTTGCAGGCACTATTAACACTGATTCAAAATTGTTTTGCACCCTTGTTCCACCATATTAACTGTTTTTCAGAATATTAATAGCCGGACTTGAAATGCTTCTATGCTGCCTTTTCTGAAGTTACTGTTGGACAAACAAAATTTATTGCTCACATGAATATCCTTCCTAGAAGTAAATATTTTTACAATGCCGAGGTGGAAGGATGAGCAACATGATTCTGTATTTCTATGTGCTACGAGATGAATAGGGGAAGGGAGCATCCACACTTAGTACTTTCAGTGCAGTGTCCCAATTTGGTTTACCAAGAAGCCAGTCACACTGTTTTCAGGTAAGTATACTGAGGACTGCAGCCTTTGTATTTCATAAACACTGAATTGGAAAATGTGTGAACTACAAAGGAGAAAATATAAGAGACACTCTATTATGAAAAATAATTTCTGAAGGGAAAATAGAGTAAGTGTGAGATAATGGACAACATCAGCTTTAAGTAGGGAGACCTAAAGTCCCTGCTCGGTCACTGGATCATTGCACTCTTGTAACCTAGGATGGTTGTGATGGTTAAGAGGATCAGCTGTCATGTCAGACATCATTGGAACAAGGCAAGAAAACTTTCCATTGCATTCATCCTACTTTCACAAGGGATTTCCAATGAGAACTCATTACTCAGCCTTTATGTCTGCATTCAGATGGCAAGCCAAATCCATTTGCTTTCAATTCCAAACCTATGTGATCTCATATAGCATGAGTCACAAGGGGCCAAATCAATGGTTTGAGATTGGTTTGCAAACCAGCCTATGTTGTGGGTTCTCAAAAGCCACTGACAAACTAGAGCAACGAGGTCTTGCTTTGCTTAAACAGGCTGCTGCACAATGACATGGAAGTATATTATTACTGTAATGTACAGTATATGCTATATATTTTATTATATCAAAATTATTTGCATGCCACAATCTAATAAATTGCTCCAGGTAGTGTTCAAATCTACAGCAAACTCTTGTGGCACCTTAAAAATTAATTTATTATGGTATAAGCTTTCATGGACCACAGCAGGTTTTTAAGATACCGAAGACTCATTATTTTTGCTGCAACACCCACCCAGCCACCCTGGGAAATCATAAAAATCTAGCTTCAAATATCTACAAAAGTAAATTTTGAACAAAAAAAAATCCCACAGCATTTATGCACAATTTGATAGTCCTAGAGAGCGTAGCTGCTTAAAAGGAAACATAAAACAAAACACTTTGTATATAATTCTGACTAAATGAAGGACGAGTATCAAGGATTCAGAAAATGGCAATTGATTTTTACAAAAGTTCACTTATGTGACTTTCAACAGACATTCTAAATTGTGTAATAGGAGGACAACACAAAGTTTGTGGGATCTACAACAAAATGAGCAATATATAATCACTCCAAGGATAGTGCCTATTCAGAGTTCCAGATAGCTGTGCTCTCCAAGCAGGGCATTTGACTCTCCTTTCCTAGTTTCTCTTTCTATATTTGATCTACAACCTATCCCAGGGGCTGCCAATGTGGCTCCTGTGAATGCACATGCATCTAGAGGCCTTCCCATGCACCCTCAGGAGCCCATTTCCCCAGTGAATCTATGCTTGAAAATAATATTCTATTGTAGCCAATAGAAGAGGTCACAATGCATACTTGTATGTGTGATGCTTATGATAGTTTCTCTGGTTTGCAAATGTGGCCAATATTCTTTGGCTACTGAGAATGCACGTCTTGTTGGGCTGCTTTGTGGTAGATGCCACCTTTTGGCAACATGTTCTACTTCTGCAATTTCTTTGGTTCTCGCAAGCATGCTAATACCTCCCCTATTGTTTCTCAGCGGCCACAAACCTGTCAGAATTCACCACTTGAGTTCATTATTAGAAGTGAAGATATATAGAAAAAAGTACTGCATACAGACGTTCTTTATACATTAGAAAAAAAAATATTTGCTTTCTACATGTTGTAGAAAAATGGAACAAGGCTATTGCTGAATATCAGGTATTGCTGAATATCTATTGTCATTCAAATGTTGGTCTATAATGATCACAAATCAGAACCCTCTCCCAACACCTAAGCAGAGCACTTATCTCCCTAAGTGGCAATGGAGTTGTCTGCTCAAACTGCAAAATACTGGGAGAGGATGTGTGCCACTGCAAGTCCAACTGGTGTGTGTTTGTGTGTGTGTGTGAGTGTGTGTGTGTGAGTGTGTGTGTGTGAGAGAGAGAGAGAGAGAGAGAGAAAGAGAGAGAGAGAGAGAGATTATTGAAAAGCCAGAGGCAAGGATATGTTTGCATCCATTAGGTACCCACATTCAAGGAGCTAGGGCAGTGCAAGAAAGTACTGATTGGCTTAGCAACACCAAGAGCTATCCAGGTCTGGTTACTGTGCCCAAGGTGGCCATTTCACACCGGCATTCTCTCACATACACCCCTCATATTCTATTAACAGTCTTGGAAGTGGCATAGGCTGTAATTATTTGTCATCACTTGATACCACACATGTCTGTAGTGTCAAATACTTGCCAACACTTACTTTACACAGATTTAAAGGAGGTCTTTATTTAGCATTATGTGGAAAAGACGATGATATCTTTGTTTTATAAAGGTTAGAGTGTTAGGGGAAATGACATGATTGTTATTTCTGTACTTAACTCACATTCCATTAAATAAGAGGTCTAGAAAAGGAACAGGGGATGGGGGAAGAGATGTGTTCTATATGTATTAGAAAAAAATTACATACACAAACAGAATGCTGCTTACAAAGGGGGGGGGAGAACATTTTCTATTAAGCATTTATGCACATATTTGGTGATTTAAACTGGAACCAGAAAATCAACTTCACATTTTTGCCATCTTTAAGAAGACACAGTAGCATCCATTTTCATTCATTCTCATATCTGCTATATGGATGGTCAGAATCCTGAAGGAGACCTGGGGAAAAAGCAGGACAATTAAAATAACATATTTAAGAAAATATTGTTCAACCAGGTAGCTAAAACATAGCAAACCGCTAGCTATGTTGCCAAGGATGGTACAGCTCAATTACTGCACCAGTACATTGCACCTATTCTGTCATGTCAAAGTTTATTTATTTAGAGCATTTGTACCCAGCTTTTCAGCCAAAAGGATCCTAGAGTCACTTACACACTATCAAAACAAGCCTACCCACAAACCACAAGGGGAAAGGGACAGAGATGGAAGAGGAAAATCAAAACTCAAGCACCAATTTCTAAACAGTTGTTCCTATAGTGACCAGCTGGCATAATTCAGGGGCAGGAGGTGGCTGATGAAGCTGCGCTTCCAGCAAAACTGATGAAATGAGCCCTGCTTCTTATCCCTCCCATTGAGGCAGCCTGATCAAATAGCTGCCCCCAGATGGCAGCTGAGGGGAGAGAAGGCCTGATGGAGATGGCCTCTCACAGCAGAGCTGATGAAGTGAACTCTGCTTCCAAATTGCAAATAGAATAATATCATGTCATCACAACAAACTAGCTTGTCGCTTGGGTGCCAGGATGAACATCAAGTACAAAAAAGGTACTGAAGTTCTGCAGAATGTAGCCAAGACCAATTGTAAGGATTATATGATCTCCATTTATAATACGTGGTGCTACTGGAAAAATATGATAAGCAGCACCTAGAAAAAGTAGACAACACTCCCAACATCTGATGCTCAACACACAGACTAAGAAACCAGAAACACTTGCTACTGAGCTAAAAGAAAAAGTGAAGGAAAATTCTAAATAGATAATTAAAACTTGGAAGGCTTAAAATCACACTTCACCACCTATCAATAACTTTAATCAAGGCTTAGTGCCCACAGACACAAAGGAGTTTCATCATGTCCAATCTAACCTGATTACTCATCAATTAAGGGAGGAATTAAAACTGGCATGTAGTGTACACACACAATGACATTATCCATTTTAAGAGTACACTGATATGTGTAAACAAAAGACACTCATAGCACAAGCACAGCACAGGAAGTGTCATTATGGGAGTACTTAATATTGGAGTTATGAAGTATGACATTGTGGTACAAAGACAAGTACAGTAACAGAATCCAGAATGAAGGGTGGGGAGGCAAGAATGTTACTTGCTCAAAAATGGAAAGAAGTCCCAGCAAAAGAAGAATGAATACAAAAACTTATGGAATAAGCAGAAATGGCAAAGAGAGTAGGAATAAATGAACAGTTTTCACAACAGACAGATAAAGATACACATACTCGGGTAGTCTCCCAGAAACTGGCCACTGGTCAACCAGTGGACCATGATCTACCTTCTGTTGATTCCCCTACTACCAGTATACAAAAGAGTATTCAGAATCTAAACAAAGGCATAGCATAAAATGTTGTCATGTATTACTTGCATAACAAACAGAATTGTAGCAAATATGCGACAATTGCATCTATTTCCTTTGAAAGTTACCACAGTGAAAAATAATTTAAATGCTGCTCAAACTCATTTACCCATGAACCTATAATTTAAGCAATCAAACTGTATTCATACCAGGGTTTCTTATAAAAAAGTGGCAAATTGCGTAACAAAGAAACTACTCAAACCGAGTAGTCCCTCTTATTAACGCTCTATTGCTTCCAGTGCTCCCAAAGGACTATGGCTAGAGTGAACAACACCTGCAATGCATTATAAATTTATAATTACCATTTAAATGGAGCAAGAAAAGCTGATGGGTGAAATAGGGGTAAAAAGACATTCCCTCAAAGCCAAACAAGGGTGACATTTCAGATGTTATCTTAATTTAGTGATGGGTTAGCAAAGCATTTGCTACTCTCCATTCATTCTTGCCTATTTAAATGAGAAGACACCACTGCAGACGGGAAGATCTAGTGCATTTACAGTTTTCTGCAGCATTCTTTATTACGCCATTGTTGAGTGAAGTTTGCAATGATGTATGGACCAGATCTATATTAAACAGGAGGTGCACTGTTGCAGAGAAGGGATACCAACTAGAGATATTAACTAGGCAATTAGTAGTGCTTAATTTTCAAAAAATGATGAAAGCATCCCAATTAAATGCTTACTGTCCAAAGATATAGAAAGGTGCTGCTTCATTAATAATTCAAGCGATGGGTATTATGTGATCATGCTGCATAAACAAAGGAGTATGGGTATACAATGTTTCTAGTCCTTACAATAGCTAAGATTTTCAGATTTAGGAGCAGTTCCCAGTGAACTTTCAGAAGCCAGGGAGGAGACTAAGACTTTAAAAGATATTAGCTAGGGTGTAGCAGAATTGTGCAGAATAAGAAATATGCAGGATTTTTTGTAGATTAATAGATTGCTTTTCTTAATTGTATGCACAGTAAATAATTCTGATTTCTAATCCTGGGAATAGGACTCACCTCACTTATCCCAGTACACTGTACATATGGCACTGTCTCCTCTTTTACAGCATGGCATAAATTCTTTTTGCCAATAATTAGAAGACTAGATCATAGAAGCAGCTGTCTATGAAACTTGGGCTGGATTGTGTTCCAAGCACTTTTGTTCACCAAGTAATTCATATACGCATAAGCCACTAGACTTAAATAAAGCAAAATAAAGTGCTAAAAAGAAAACTCTACAGCAGTAAAGCCTGCAGATGACTTATACTTCACACTATTTTTCCATCTACATGATCTCTCTAGGCACTCAAGCAGCTATATAACCTTTGATTTAGAGAGGGTAAAGCAATATACTACAAAACATGTTACTGTAGGTTAATAACCAAAGAGAGTTTGGCTGTTGAGAGTTTTAATATATGCTTTAATATACCTCACTCTTGTGATCTGATACAAATAAACTTGAGCTTTGTGCCATAACTGGATTTAAGATTTCCTAGTTCTGCAGACAACAGCAGAGAACCAATGTGTTGTAGCTGATTGGCACTGTTTTCTGTAATTTTTGAATGGAGTGTTTTTAATGTTTTATTCTGTTATTAGAATAGATTGTGTGAATGCCATCCTTGGCTCTACAGGAGGAAGGGCAGGGTTAAAATTAACAAATTAATTAAAAAGTATTTCCCACCACTGCGTGTATTTTCCCTCACCTCTATAACTATATAAACCATAACTATATAAACTATAACACTATAAACCATTAGGTTAATATTTTTATCAAAAATTACCCTGGAAACCACATATAATATGGAGACCATATGAAAAATAGGTCCCAGCAGCATCCCAACTCTTTTTGGGGACAGGGAAGGTATGAAGATGTATTTTCCAGATAGTTCAGGATTAAAAATAGGTTATTGGGGCTAAACGGGTGGTGGTGGTGGTGGGGTTAAAATGTGAATTATACATACCATATTTTTTCCGTATCTCATCATGTTTCACTTTTCTTTCATGTTTTCTGAAAAGTTTATGAACATAAAAAACAAATACTTGAATAAGTAATTTTAAGCAAAATATGACAAAGCTACTGCTTACACATTAGAACACAAATATAAGTGGAACACAGATCTTGCCTCAAAATAAACTCTAGATAGAGGACTGCATCAATATATTATGTTGCACTGTGATGCAATGCCCATCACAGCGTAATATCTAAATAAGGCCTCAGTTCAAAAGTCTTTTCTTCAAATGTATGGCTTTCCAATGAATGATGTATGCATACTGAATAAGCATATTCTTATTCTAACATACATAATAGCTTGTAAAATGAAAGCTTTTTTTAATGGCCAAGAAAATTAACTTCTAAATTGTGGCAATACACAAGGAGATTTGTTGAGGTTTCAGTAGATAGATAGATCCTATATTATCTCAGACAGCTTTTCTTCTAGCCAGAGGTTGCCTACAAAAAAAACCAGGCCTGATCATCTTAGCAGCTGAAGTTAAATGGAATGCTTGGAGATCTCCTGCTACTCAATAGTCCAAAGCCAACAATAAATTTAACATGACATGAAGGACATGAACCAAACCACAAAAGACTTGTGCCTTTGACTCCTAACGTGGCAGTATCATTTGCATGATTCTTACAGGGTTCTTGGGACTGATTTAGTGCAAAAGAGTTAGGACTTAGTTTCATCCAACTAATATGCAGACTGCATCTCACCCTAAATTTGGGACAAAGATAAGAAGCAAGAGTAGCTTCTACTACTGAACCACAGTCCTACCAACTTACTATATGCTGGTTCACACGTAATACTAATCTGCAGTATAGCACTACAGTAACAAGTACAGTGGTGCCTCGCTAGACGAATTTAATTCGTTCCACGGGTCTTTTCTTATAACAAAAAATTCGTCTAGCGAATCCCACGAATCCCATAGGAATGCATTGAATTTTTTTTGCATTTTATTTGCTCATAGGAACGCATTAATTGAATTTCAATGCATTCCTATGTGAAACCGCGATTCGCTAGACGAATTTTTCATAAAATGATTTTGTCTAGCGAGGCAACCTCCACTCGAAAAATGCTTTCGTTAAGCGGAAATCTCGTTAAGCAGGGCATTCGTTAAGCGAGGCACCACTGTATCAGCAAGCCTGAGCAAAGTGTCTGGCTTGTGCAATCCCCTTCCCATGCTGTCCCAAGAGGAATTCTGCAAATATTAATTTCCCATTCAAAGTATCTGAGCTTCTCTGTGCCCTATCTAGGGTAGAAGCATGTTTCAGATAAAGGGCCTTCTCAGTGGTTGCACTCAGATTATGGAAAGCGCTGCTGTGAAGTATGGCCTGATTTATGCAGTGCTAATTTTCACCAGTTGTTGAAGACGGTTTCATTCCTTCAGGCGTCTGTTGTATGTGGCAGATGATTTTAATGCTTTAGTTTTAACTAATGAACATTTATTTGTGGTCATTTTATATTGTTTTATGTAACTGCAATTTTCAGATGTTGAAAGCTGCCCTGAGTGGAAATCAGACATCCATACTGGAAATTATTGCCATTCCTGTCTGCCTGCATTCTGTGTTCTAGAAATTTAGCATGGGGTTAAAAAGTGTTTTTTGTTTTTGTTTTGTTTTTAAGTGCATCGCTATGGGTGCTATCAGGCAAACAGTGTGATTCATTTTATATTTCATATAAAATACCACCACTATTACTATTCACATATAGCACAAATAGACTCTAGCTTTGAAGATCCTCAGGAGAACAGCTAACAAAATGGATCAGCACCAGGGCAGAACATCTTGCTATTCTGGAGCTATACATAGAAGATCTGATGACTCATCCAATACTGCTTCATTCCATTATGCTGCCTTTCCTCCTCCACTGTCTGGAAGCAGACCTGTACAAGATAGCTTGTACAAGATAGCTGACTGCCCTCAAGCATCAAATTATTATTTTTAGGGTCTCAAAGCCTCTAGGTAGCATCATGAGTTGCATTTATTGAAACCCTTAGGAGTCAGCATACAAGCATATTGCCTAATAAATACTAAGAGTGAACTACTGCAATTAATACTTACAAAGCTTTATAGCAAGGCTATACTGAACATATCCCTAGCTGGACATTTTTTAATGACATCTATGAGCAAAACTTATGTATTTAGGTGTTTTTTTGAAAAAGAAAAGCTTTGAAACATACCGCTGAAGTGACTGCAATCTTTTTTCTTCCCGATCTCTGATAAATCTTTCTTCTTCTTCAGACGGTCGCCTAAGAAATAAAGGGCTTTTTGTATCAAAAAAATTATAATTTCTGATATATAGTTTATGAGGAATCTATGTTTGTTAATTTACCCATACATTCACAAATTTGTAGCATTTTCTCTATAAGTTAATCAGAAGTGGTATCTTAAACCGAAGAATTTGAAGCTGACATTAACACACACTTAAAAGTCATGATTCATTGACTGCACCTTATGTGTAATATATTTTGTAGAGTAAATAAGAGTACTGGTAATTCAATATAAAAATGACGATCTTGGATATCACAGTATGGGATTAGTTGGCTGGGAACCATTTCTCTGACTAGCAGTAGATTATTGATTCCCTTCTTGAATTCACCTGAAATAAGAACCAGAGGCCAAAACATGGTTCTTTCTGGCTTTTAACTCAACAGCATCATAACAAGACATATCAAACCGATTTAGGTTAAAAGATAGATCTTTTATCTGCTACCGGTACTTCATATGAGCATATTGAAGAAAAAACACTGACACCCAGTGGACATGATGTGTAATGGACATTAAAGAATTAGCCCCATGTCATGAAAGTGCCCTTAATGGAATTTATGTTTCAGACATCCAACGTGTTTCAACCTTCTTCAGGAAACTGTACATTAAATTAAAAAAAAATGTAGGGCAGTGTATGTCCTACATCTGTTATAAACAGGCAGTGACCATTTTAAGTGCGTCAATGCACAACCGTGCATTGCACCAAACCTGGAAGTGACCCAAAAACATCACAAAAAGGGACAAGACAGGACAGGAACAGGGTGTTTGTGGGCTTTTTCAAAGGTGTTTCAAATATACGGGTTTTCACTTAAATGTGTGGTCCTTGGAACATAACCCCTGTGTAAATTGGGAGCTGCCTGTACTAACTTTCAGAGCCAAACAGCACACATTAAACACATACTTGCCTCATTCACATATAAAACCAAACAGAGCACTCAGGGGGCAACAATGCACCCCTGTTGCCTCCCCAATATCTCATCTGTACTCTGTAACTGTTAAGCAGTTTACCCCAGTCCAGATTCTATACTGAGTGTGAGTGAGAGTGGGAATATTCCTTAAAGCTATGGAGTGTGTGTGTGTGTGTGTGTGTGTGTGTGTGTGTGTGTTGACTCTGCTTCACTGTGCACTCAATTCCTCCCCCCATAAGCAGATTCCATCAATTTTGTATGTAAACAAAGCAAACATGTGTTTAACATATGGGGCTGCCCCACTTGTTTAGTCTGGCCCTCAGCATACACTTAAAGGCTCTTAAATGTGGCATGACCTTAAATGCAAGTTTGAAAACTTGCTCCAATTCCAGAAAGCCCCATTGCTCCACAGGACAGATTTCTTATGCCACGTAAAACTATCCGTACTACTTCACAGCTTAGAATTTTCCCACACCTAAACATCCTTATTGCACTTCAAAATAATAATTTACACTACAAAATGTAGAATGTGCATTTTGCATGACTCTTGTGTGTTGTTTTCATCCATAACGATCTTTTTGTGAGTGACTTTACCCCTCGTCCCTTGCCATGAACCCCCCCAAAATGGAAGTCCCCCTCCCAGATTTTTTAACCCCTAAAAACCCCTAAAAATTCCTTCTCCCTAGAAAAGTTCAACAACCTTGAGCTGAACCCCCCCCCCCCAATGGGGGTAGATTACGTGTTTTTAATTCTCAAAGTAGATTGCAGTCTTTTGAGAGTTGGTCACCCCTGCTCTATAAGACTTAGAAGACAGATCATCAGGTAAAGGAAGTGAATGATGAAATAACTCTTAAATTTCTAGACCAAGGACCTTGGTAGAGGTGGAGAAATGGAGAGAGGACATTCATTGCCATGAGAATACTCTGCATGTTTTTATCATGAATCCGGAAGTGAAAGCTTACAAAGCTCAGAAACGGCTTCAGGTATACCACTAAAGCATATCTAAATAAATCCCCTTTTCAAACTAAACCATTAAGTATTAAATCAGAAAAAAATGAACTTTACATACCCCCAGACCCTGGTGATAAAAATGTTGTAATTGTTTCCTTCAGTGCAATTAAGTTTGACATATGCAAAACCTTTTCAACACCTTTACTCTAGAATGCCTCTGGTATTTACTTAAGTAAACTAAAAATATTACATCCTTGAAAGTAGATTCCTGAAGAAGCCTGCCAGTTGGTGTACCAGGGAACTGACTTGGGTGCCTGGGTAACAGAAATATGTGAATAACATTGCTCTATTATAACTGGATGGACGTTAATTATGTCACCTGGGTTGACAGCTTTTGGTGTAGTTTAAAGCATCTTTGAAAGGCATTCTTGTACCACTACACCAGAAGACTAAAATATTTACTCACTCACATTTTCTATGCAGCTATAAAAAGAAATGTATAGAACCTGTGACAGTAGATGAGAGAATACTGCCACTCAACTTGAATAGTATGCTGCTGAAAGAAACAATTATTTTGTTTCAACATAGTTGGTTTAACCATGGTGTAGACTTTAACATTAAATATCAGGATCTAACTTTATATATTGTTCTAGCCCAGCTTCAATGGATTTTAAACGCTTTCTGGAAACATTTTTCTGGGACAGAACATAGCTCAGTAGCCGAGTACATGACTTGCCCGCAGAGGGTTTCAGGTTCAAACCCTGGCATCTCCAGTCAAAAGGATCAGGTAGCCGGAGAGCCACTGTAATTCATACTACCGTGTTTCTCCGAAAATAAGACACCGTCTTATATTTATTTTCCCTCAAAAAACCACACCATGGCTTATTTTCAGGGGATGTCTTATATTTTTCCTCCTCCTCCTGCCGCGGCCGGTATTGCTGCTGTGCCTATTATTTTCGGGGTATGGCTTATATTCCTTGAAAGCTTAAAAATCCTGCTATGGCTTATTTTATGACTACGTCTTAAAATATGAGAAACAGGGTAGACAATATTGACTAGTTGAACAAATAGTTTGGACTGATACAAGGCACTTTCCTACATTCCTAAAAATGTCTTTTACTTCCAAACTAATGGGTCAAATTAGACCGAACTCTTAAGCACATTTTTGAAGCACTGTTGTTTATGATAAGCATTTTTGGGGCCCTCTGATTAGGATTGTAACTGTGGAATTGAAAGGTGGGGTTAATCTCCCCATCCCACTCTTTTTGCTTTGAATGCAGGGGTCAGCAAACTTTTTCAGCAGGGGGCCGGTCCACTGTCCCTCAGACCTTGTGGGGGGCCAGACTATATTTTGAAAAGAAAAAGAAAAAAGAAAAGAAAAAGAACGCATTCCTACGCCTCACAAATAACTTAAGAGATGAAATTTAAATAAAAGCACACATTCTACTCACGTAAAAACACCAGACAGGCCCCACAAATAACCCAGATGTGCATTTTAAATAAAAGAACACATTCTACTCATGTAAAAACACGCTGAATCCCAGATCATCGGCGGGTTGGATTCAGAAGGCGACTGGGCCAGATCTGGTCATCGGGCCTTAGTTTGCCTATCCATGCTTTGAAGCCTCTTTGGACAGGCAGCCTAAAAATATCTCTTTAAAAATAGTTTCCCTACTGAAAATTCACCTGAAACTTTTATTTGCCCTTTTTTATTAGGGAAAAAAAATTAGAGGAGACAAATAGCAGCTGGGTAAGGGAAGCTTTCAGTGGGAAAACAATGAGGAAGTAGTTAGCCCTCTCCATTCCCTTGTAAGAGACCCATTCTGTATTGGGGATCCCTGTAATTTTTGTAAACAAAGACGACCAGACTATATATGTTTTTCAATCAGGTGCTTAAAATCATATTTGTATAACCCTTAATTTCAAGGACAACTTTATTATAGATTAATGGTGACAAAGTCAGGGGGAGAAAAATCAAGCAAAGTTACTAAGAAAAACCATTTACCCTCTAGAACGACGTCTGCGACAGCAGTAACAACAGCAACATCCTATAAGGAGGAGAAGGAAGCCTGCTACAACTGCAATGCTGATGATCATAGCCTCAAAGCTGGCTGAAAATTAAAAGCAGAATTTTAGTACATGCAAAGGTTAGCAAAGGAAGGAAATACAGTAACAGAGAAGAGTTCCATGCAGGGAAGGGACTAGGGCCCATTAGAAGATGACCTTGCAGCAACTTACATATTATATCTTAATGGAATGACTGGAATTCACTTATGTGGTGAAGTAGTTGGCCTGTCATTGTGAAATGTGTTCTTCTAGTTTAGAGATTCCATCTAACTATGTCTAAGGTACTGGCCAGGACATTTTAATAGGTTAGTTCTTGTATCAAAGATCTTAAAACTGGTAATTAAACTTAAAACTAAGCATATTAAGATAGTCAGAACATTAGCACATGGTCTGTTTATTTAAAAGGGCAAGTGACTCTATGCAATCCAAATTTCAATTTTATCCATTCTCAAGTATGTCTTCTACAATATTAGGCAAATATCCTAGAAGAAAATAGAAAACAACCACTAAAGGAGATGTCAAATTTTAAAATGAGAGAATTAGAATTACATTAGCAAAATCAGATATTTTCAACTTAAATTCCACATGGGGTTAGGCAAAAAACCCATCTGCATTCCTTCCACACATGTAACATATGAAGAGAACTTATAAAATACAACAGAACTTTGTGAACAGTGAAATCTATTTTTAATAACCCTCTATACACAAGTGAATCTGAAGTATTGTAAGAACTCTTCCCTCATGTAAACATCTTAAAGAAAAGAGACATTGAATGCAAGGCTAATCCATAGTTTAAAGGTAAAGGGTAAAGGGCCCCCTGACCATCAGGTCCAGTCGTGTCCGACTCTGGGGTTGCGGCGCTCATCTCGCTCTATAGGCCGAGGGAGCCGGCGTTTGTCCGCAGACAGCTTCCGGGTCATGTGGCCAGCATGACAAAGCTGCTTCTGGCGAACCAGAGCAGCACACGGAAATGCCGTTTACCTTCCTGCCGGAGCGGTCCCTATTTATCTACTTGCACTTTGATGTGCTTTCGAACTGCTAGGTGGGCAGGAGCTGGGACCGAGCAACGGGAGCTCACCCCGCTGCAGGGATTCGAACCGCTGACCTTCTGATCAGCAAGCCCTAGACTCTGTGGATTAACCCACAGCGCCACCTGGGTCCCTGCTAATCCATAGTTTAGAACAATGGAAATAGGCTGCAGCAAGCTTTGGGCTCCCATACTGCTCCCAGCCCAGCCATGAAATCAGCTTTCACTTCCATTTTGATTAACGGTGGTTTGCTGTTTTGTCAGAACCAAACAAACTGTTATTATATCTATTGTTTGCTTGAAAAGAAGTCAACTTCCAACCATGGATTGTGGAGTGGCGTGTTTAGGGTTTAGAGCAGGCATCCCCAAACTTCAGCCCTCCAGATGTTTTGGACTACAATTCTTATCTTCCCCGACCACTGGTTCTGTTAGCTATGGATCATGGGAGTTGTAGGCCAAAACATCTGGAGGGCCACAGTTTGGGGATGCCTGGTTTAGAGGATATATTAAACTGCAGTTCATTAAATTACACTTAATCTAAAACAGGGTGGATTTGATTTAAATCACAATTTAAATCACTAGTCAGTAAGACTTGATTTAAATCATTTTTTATGGAAAGACTCATTCTTGCTGGTATAATCTTAATATTTACAACCAGTTGAAGGTTTCATTTTTGGAATAATAAATTTTCAGAGTAGTTTTTTACAGTTATATCAAAAATTACTATTAGAAATACAAAGAGAGATAATTATGAAATTATTGTGAGGTTTAATAAGTTTATATTTGGACAACTTTTCTGCTGTACTTTATTGGAAGGAGAAAAATAATCGTTTCCTTAATAACAATTAAACAATTTATTTAACTAAAACAATAACATTATAGCATATGTATCCATGTTTGTTATCTGATGCGGTTAAACATTTTTTTTAAAAAAACAACAACCTTAGACTGAGTTTTAGCACACATGAAAAACTTAAAACAAATCCTTATTTCCTGATGAATAGACTTTGGACTACAATGTAACTTAACAGTACATAGAAAACTATCCAAAAGCATTTTTTTAAAAAAATCCAATTTAAATAAAAAAAATTAATTAATTTTTTTTTACATTTTTTTTAAAAAAAATTATTGCTTTTTATCCACCCTGATGTAAATTTGATGTAGCAACAACCTATCACTTTCTTGTGATCATCTGAGGGGAAACTAAGTTCATTATCATAACATTATACCATGATGTGGTATTGTAACTGAAGGAAACAATTGTGCAAGCTAAGTGAGTTGATTAACTGAACGCAAATCAGAGAAGACAACTTCAGGAGAAGAGGACAACATTATCCAGAGAACTTGACTTTATTCTTAAGCCTACCACCTAGCAGAACTGTGTGTTTTTCTGTTCAATATCAGAAATCAGCAGTAAACAATTCAGAAACAAACTTCCCAGAAAAAACAGTCTCATTAAAATGGAAGCTTCAGGAAATCCAATGGTGGTTAGTGCTGTGTGCAAGACTACTTTTAAGCTTATAAATAGTCCATGTAAGGTAATGGTGCATATATGAAATATTGACTAGAAGAACTCCAGTTAAGTACTTTTGCATGAAGAATTATGATCATCATTTCATGGCTTCTATTACAAGCAACAATAAATTAAAGACAATCACAATCATTACCTACCCCAGCAAACTGCCCAATAAGCGTCTGTAAGTTTACACAGTGAAGATGGTGGAATGAGTTTCCTCACAGGATAGTCCATACAAGTGGAATTGACACTGCACCAAAGACACTAAGCAGAATAAAAGTGAAAAATGAACAGAAGTAGTCTTATCAGGAAGTATGCAAGTCAACCACTCAATCTTACACTTTTTGAGAATTTAACATACGGTAGTCTGAAATTAAACTAAAACGGAGTATGTTTTTGTTCACACAGCTGTAACTTGACATTTTCTGTGGGGAGCAGGCAGTGATTGAAGCACATCTTCTATGTCAATTTTTGAGGTATTAAAAGAAGCCAATGACAGTTTTACAGTTAGTAGAAATGACAACACTTTTCTTCCTCTGCTCCTGGTGCCCTCTCCCAACGGCAATGTTTCCTGGGTTCAAATGACACAATAAGCCAGACCATGAATTGGGCTGCAGTAGGAGAGAAGTACAGAAGCAGCTGCCATCTTCTCTCTGGGAACCCTCACATTCACAATATATTAAGCAATGGTTTGACTGAGCATCACATATGATCCAGGTAAATGAAGGTCAGGCTTGTGTTTCCTCAAGGAAGAGACTAACATGCAGCATTGTAAATGCCATTAATCATTCTGTTACTATAACTACTCTAAACTCTGTCAGTGTTTACAATATATTTATTTATGTTGCTTTAGTAACTTCACAATAGCCCAGAAATTACTTTGTTCACATTGTAAGAACTGTACAGTAAGATTTTAAATGAAATGTTGGTGTAAATGTGCTAGTAGGAAATTACAGAAGAGGTAAGGTGTTCAGTTATTGCCCAATCTTATTCCTTGCCTCCATTCTATCTTTCCGACATTAAATACTTCTCCTACACTTTTATTCTTCTACTGCTTCCTGGCTCTGCTCCTTTTTTCTGCCCTGTAATTATGACATCTCCCTCCAAACTCTCTTCAAAGGTTTAGCTGTTGCTGAACCTATAGCTGTGAAAGGGGCAGCAAAAGGTTTCCAAGGATGCATGCTCTAAATTGTTACTGTCCAGATGCCGGGTTAGATGTTGGTCTAACACAATAAGGCTATTCTTTCAGACAAAACAACTACTGAGCACAAAGGGATATTATCTATCTCAGCTACAGCTTAAAAAAAATATATGGGGCCATCGTACCACACCAATACAACTAACTAACTAATAATAATAATAATTTTGTTATTTATACCCCTCCCATCTGGCTGGGTTTCCCCAGCCACTCTTTACTTCTGAAGAGTACATAACCAAATTAGGGAAAGTGAAGAAAACTTTCAAATACATATATTAAAATATAAACAGTATCACAGTCACAAGGTCAGTGCTAACAGACTGATTTGTGTCAGTTTGGAAAACTATCTGCAATTACCACAAAAGTCATTCATTGCTATTAAATACAGAAGAATTATGTACTATTTAAAAGAATTAAGGTATGTACTATTTAAACAAATGGACATCTTATAAAAATAGTTAGTTTTCATGACTTGGTAATGGTATGCATGAAAAAGCAAGCCATGGTTTGACCATTTAGGACCAATCCTCAGATTCCTACTCTCCCCACCTTCCTCCTTGGTTTTTTCAAACAAATCATACTAGTCTCCCTTTATATCCAAACCAATCAATCCTTAATTTATTCAAAACCAAGTAAACCTGGTTTACATATTTCAACAAAGAAGGAAGATATTGGATCCCACAAGTATAACCAGAAGGGGAAATATAAATCCCAAGGATTGGTCACAAATGGACAAGCTGTTCTAAAAGTTGCTGGCCGATCTGTCACATGGAGCATCAGAAGGATGAAGGCCTTCTCTCCCTTATGGGAGGATCCCTCCAGCACCATCACTACCTGGAAAAGCTCTGGTGAACAGTCCCTTGGGTATGCAACAGTAAGCCTTCTTCACTGCCACCACTACCACTCAGTAGGTGTGAACACGCACTCTTAACAGTAGTGGTCAGTTGTACTTGGTACACTATTTGTTACACTTATGCTCCAACAGTCATGCAGCCTACTTCACTGATCAGAGCTCATCTGAAATCCAGGAAGCTTAGGAGAGTGCTCAGGCTGACTCAATCTATGACCTTTCCCATCTCATCATTCCACAGTGAGATCAGGGCCTCAGATGGGATCAGCCATGCCAACTGGAAACTTCCCTAGAACTTTCAGGAATCCCTTAGATTCCATTAGTGTCTTGCTACAGACTATTCTAAGAGCTTATCCATCCTTGCAGGGTGGCAACGCTATCGATAGTCTAAATCCTACAAGGAAATTGTTGGTTGATGACAACAGGGTGATTTGCACTTTCTCCTGACACATCTACAAATCTTCCATTTGTGAGAACCAGATTGCAGGTATGAGCGGCTCTATACACTGGGTCTATGATGTACACTGAGATAGTTCCATATGACAGCTGGACTTGTTAAGATGGTTTCAGCATGCATGTTTAAATCCCCCAGAACCAAAGTCGGGTGTGTTATTTTTTCCCCAAACACTAGCCCCAACATCAAATCTATCTGCTCAGGGAGGGAATGGTCATTATACTGACAGAATCCCTACTCACTTTCTCTAACCCAGCAGCAAGTACAACCTCTCACAGCTAGATTTCAAGGAGACTGGTTTCCTGGTGAGAGACTGAACTCCAGTAGACAGCAGCTCCCATCTACATTTGAGCTGCTTAAAGTACTTGTCGAGTAGGGGCAGTTGAGTAAACACAGACCACTGTGACAACCCTGCTCAGATTATCTGTTAAAAGCCTTGGCAAACAGTTCTGACAATCTTGTACATACTATGTTAAAAACTTTGGCAAACTGCTCTGTATTAGAGAAAGTTTTTATATCCTTTTGTGTTGTTAACATTGATATATATTTTTAAAAAACTGAAGCACTTTGACAAGTTGCTGCAATGTATGCTTATGTTGTTTTCAAACCAGATGCTTATAATTTAAAGAACTCTATTCTATAGTAATTTAAAGCAGATTTTTAAACATTTGAACTCTGCACAGAATTATGAGTTGTAATTATCATATCAAGGGGAGCTGTTTTAGCCTATAAAGTCAAGTCCATGCCTTAAGTACACAAGAGACTGGTGGATCAGTTCAAATGCCTATCAATACAGCTTTGTTCTCAGATATCCACAAGAAGCCCAAAAGAAGAACTGGAATGCAACAGTGCTCTTCCCTTCAAGTCTACTGTGTAAAGCAATTTAGTATTAGAGCACATCACTTTGAGCATATAGTTTTTTGCAAAAGCACAAAAAAGAACAGTTTTCCAAGGCTCCCTGAAAAAATAGCAATTGGTTCCAGTTTCCATGGTGAATGAGTCAGTTGTGTGAGTTTGTCCAGTAAATTTCCATTAGAGAATAAGGACTTCCACTTTCTACTGAAGTGTAGCAATAAATGCTTGCAAAACATTTTCTTCTGCCTGTGCATGAAGTAGTCACTTATGTTATCACTAGAAAATCCCCCCGAATATAAAAGTGACTAAACTTACTTTGGTATTTTTTACACATTCTTCACATGTCTTTTGAGTAAAAGCAGCACACGCTGGAAAGGAATAAAGTTTGCATGAAAAATGAAGAACTTAATTGAATCTATTATTTTTCTGACAGCTGTATAGACATACATATGATCTCTATGATCATATGAAATTTGAGTCTGAACTATGCTAAAACACTTTAGAATGTATTAAAGAACTGCAAATCCTCCAAAACAACTTCCACGCATTTGTGTACTAGTCTAAACTCTGCTTAGAGATATCAACAAGACATTCAGCACCACACAAACACACCCAAAACGCTTCACCCTACTTTGAAACGGGATACTGAATCTTAGGTCTGGTCTTATATTCATCTAGACAGGAACTAGGGTTGGCATATTTCAGGGGCTGCCAACTCAGCCCCCATGGGTGTGATGGTACCAGTGCCTTTTTTCGGGGGGTGGTGGTGCAGGGAGTGCATACCCCTAAACATTTTGTGAATCTAAGTTTGGCCTCATTGAGGGCAGTATTTCAATATGAGTAGAAAAATGAGAGTACCCCTAAACATTTTTTAAGAAAAAAGCACTGGATGGTACATGAAAGACTTATTTGGTGCCACCAGGGTAATCTCTCTGATTTACAGCTTTCATTTTTCACTTGTGGTCTGTAAGTAATCAGCTAGCTTCAGCCACAGATTGAGCTATACCAGTCTCTCATACAACGAAGATAAGCCTCCTTGCATGGAAACAGAACACTGGCACGGGGTGGGTGATTAGGAAGGGAGGAAACAGGAGACAAAATTAAGTGGAAATACACCCACAACAATCCAATTCTGGGTTCTTTAAACCATTAGCCATGATTCCTTATTTGTCACTGAAAAAAGAGGAATCGGCTTCGAAGTCCTGCAGCCAGTTATTTCAGAGGAGTCGGAGATGTCATCAATAATAAAGGAGGCGGGGGGGGGATCGAGGCCAGGTAGCAGCAGTTAACAGGGCAGGTACGTCCAAAACGGATATCTAGGTTGGGATGAGGTGCAAACAGGACAGAGAAGGGGAACTTTCAGCCCACGGAAACTGGCACTATAATACACCTGCCCATTTTAACAGTTCCTTCTTTGAGCCAGAGAAAGTGAAATCGCCGTCGTGCTTCCTTGCGAGGGGAAGAAGGATGCGCGGCTTGTATACCTGAAGGTGCCCGACGTGGGGGGGGGAGGGGGTAACCAAGCGGGGAAAACGGCCCGGCCCTCCAAGGCCCAAGGAGTGGCCGCTCCGGCCCCTGCCTCCAACCAAGACTAGGACCAGGGAGGAAGCAAGAGCCGACCCTCCCCCCCCCCCGCCACGACCCGTCCCGGGCAGCCCAGAGGGGCCTCCTCACTTACGCGTAGCGGGAGATGGCGAAGGCGACGCGGTGGACTCCATCCCTGTCACTGGGCGGTACCACAGCAAGAAGCAGCACGGCAGGCAGAAGGCCCAGAGCCGCCGCCGCGGTTGCCAACACCGCGCGACCGTCTCCTGCTCCATCATCTTCCTCCCCTCACGGCGGGCCTGCGCGGCCCCGTCCACTCCCCTCCTCAGGTGATTTAAGGAACAGCTCGGTCCTTCTCTTGCGCAAGCGCACTACCACCGGCAGCCTCACGGCGAGCAACGGCATAGTCTCGTGCACTACTTGCTCGCTCCGCCCACTTCCCTCTGAGGCACCTATAGACGCTGGGCGTCCCGCCCCCTTCCGTGCTTTTGCGCTCCTCCCTCGGAAGCCGAGGCCCGCCCCTTTCTGCCCGCCTCCTCATGCGCCCGCTTTCCCGAACAGGTTACGAATTGTGGACACCTGCCGAATAGTTTCTCCAGCCCTGGCTCGGGCGAATGTGGTTGGTTGCGAAGGCCTGTCCATCTGGTCCTCAGTACGACCTAGGCCACGTGCCCCTTCCCCGGCGCTCTTCTTCTCAAGTGCTTTTGCAGGGCCGGAATCCTTCAACTGCCTTGTTTTTTGCTTGCCCGATGGAGTGCGTGTGCGGAATTCTGTGACGCATTTCGTTTCTTATATCTATATGCCATCTTTTCCTCGAAGAAGCTCAAGAGGGTGCACGTGGTTCTCTCCCAATTTTATCCTCGCAGCAACCCTGTGAGGTAGATTAGGCTGAGAGGCAGTGGCTGGCCAACGCTCAACCATCATGTCTGAGTGCGGGTTTGAACCCTGGTCTCTCCGGCCATAATCCAGCGCTCTAACCATTACACCACACGCTGTCTCATTGTGTGGCTGGACTATAGTTTACAGTAGCCCCTGAAGTCAGTCTACATGGGAAGGTTGCCATTGGGCTCGGAATGTTTCTCCATCCCTTCTCTCGCTACAGTATAGTACAAACGTGTAATGGGACACCCACTTTCCTTTCCAGAACCCTTGTCTGCTTTGAAGCATTGACAAGAAATGTCACATGCATTTCATAAAACTGAAGGGTGAGTGTTACTAGTTTTTTTAAAGGCTGAAATCCCTCACTATGACTTACTTCCAAGTTGCAACTTAATGTGCACTTAACTTGTGCGCATTCAGCGCTTGGCATGAATAATAAAGGATGGAAAGGAGGTAGATGTCCAGGGGGGGAGGCTTTGGCAATGCCACCCACCATTGCACCCAATGTGTTTGTCTATACCAGGCATCTCCAAACTGCGAACCTCCAGATGTTTTGGCCTACAACTTCCATGATCCCTAGCTAACACGACCAGTGGTCGGAGAAGATGGGAATTGTAGTCCAAAACATCTGGAGGGCCGAAGTTTGGGGGTGCCTGGTCTATACAGTGTTTTGGCTTTTGGCACGATTCCCTGAATGTAATTGCCACATATGGTAAGTTGCGGGCTTACTGTATATTATTTGGACACCAGTGACCAATGAGTAGGACATGCTTTGTGTGCAGAGATAGTCCTGTTCTTATGTGAACTTTAGAGATCTGAGATCAAACATCCCCCCCCCCCGCCCCGGCCATAGACACATTATTTCCCACAATTTCCTTCTATTCCCACCCATTTTTACCCTCATAGTAATGGAAGGAGACATCTCAACAAACATGCTGGACTACACATTTCAGTTCCTGGGATCCCTCTTCAAGACTGCAGGTGTGGGTTCAGAATACTGCCACCTCATTTATAATGTTTGTCCTCACTGTAAATATGTTCCTTTGTAGTAAAATCTTAGATCTGCTGAATTAACTGGATGTGTCCCATTCATCTTATTTAGGCTTACTTCCCAGTAAATGTGTACAGTTAGGTACTGAAGTTTGCTTAGAGGGCAATCAAGCAGTTCATTGTACTAGAGAGCCCTGAGCTTTTATGCTCTCTGAACTGATCAATATTCAAAACTAGCTATAGAAATAAGCCACAGTTGCACAATACCATTTATAATTAAAAATACATACTTTCTTTTACAAAAAAAATGTAAACCATAAGCAAACATAACTAAATGCCAAAAGGATAATTCTATATTAGGCAACCCTGAAGAAATGGATAAATATTCATGCAGAACACAAGAACAGAGATGGAAAATTTGTTTTCTGTAACAAATATTGAAATTCACATTTTTCTCTTGGTACAAGCTAAACAAGATCAAAGTTTAAGAGACAGCTTACAACAATTAAAATAAAACCCACTGGCTTTTGCATACAGAAGCAGGATCATAATTTTTAATAGGTATGCATTTTTGGGTAACCTTGTCTTTAAAGGATAATGGACAACAGCTAATACATTTGGCTCGTGGCACCAATAAATAGTACCAGTCAAAAAGAAAACGTTAAGGCAAGCACACAACACAAAACTAAAAAAAAGTTACCAGTTTGAAAATACAAACATCTAGACTAAGTTTCTGTAGCAGATGGCTTTAAAACAAAAGGACCACATATAGAATTATGACTGAACCATGTAGTACTATCATTTGAAGCTCTCAGCATCATTCATGCAGAGTGGAGGCTGCCACCCCTCTTTTGCTGATTGAAACTTTAGATATAGCATAAGGTGTTGATTTTGGCTGCATCTCACAGAACTGCAGCAGAAAGCAGGAATCATATGAAATCAGACAGAGAAATCTTTCACTCAGTGGAGCTCTACTGGAGCAAGATTCCTGTGTCTGCTTTTAGGTAATTTGCCGTTCTGGGTGGCACAACCCATGCTGATCATCTGGAGAGGCTTTTTAAGAGTCAAGGGGACTTCAGTGGAAGGAAGTTTGGTTCTTCAAGCTGCCTTCCACTTGCACATCATTGGACACAAATCAGTGTTAAATCAAGAACTGGTACATTGGAAGGAAGGGAAGACAACGAAAGCTGCACAGCACATTTATAAGTTTCAAAATGCCTATGAAAGAATCACAGGATCTTCAACAAAACAAGCAAGTGGATATATAACCTCTGAAAAGGAAAGGAAAAGGGAAAGCAAATATTTCATTTTCTAGCATCATTGATATTATACCTCTGTCAACAACTGTACATAAAAGTTAAGGCCTGCCTCATACTTTGGGAATTCATCAATCACATGAGCGGTGAATGTTTGAAGCAAACTGAATTCACCACACATGGTGAATTTTTACATAGTGCAACTGCAAAGCACTTATCAAAGCTTTCAATTTCTACCTGTAAACAAATCAATAGGACACTGCTGTTCCTAATCCCCATAGACTTCAAAGTAGACATGTTTCAGTGAATCTTTGAATCAAAACAAAAACTCTCCTGTGACTTGGGATTGATCTACCTAAAATTTTAATCACAGTAAGCATCAATATGGAACACACCGCAGAAAGTGGGTTTTGAGGAATGCAAATTGTAAAACGAGATCCTGAGTTTTCTTCAGCTTAAGCTTCTGCTGCTTAAAGAAAAAGAGATTTTTTGCAGGCACCCAGTTCGAAAGGTGAAAAATTCTCTCTATAAATGGAATGTTGATAAGTGCTTTGTTTTGATCATATTTTTACACTTGCCTAACTATTTAAGAATATATAGCCCTAACAAACTAAGAAAACCAGGTTTTCCTTCATCTAAAACAAATGAGTAAAGGCGTGGATTCCAGAGTATGTTCAGAACCATTTGTGGATTTTTTTTTAAAAAAATAGATCAAACTACATGCTCCATAATTCTGAATACTTAAAACAAACCTTGATAGCTCAAACCTGCTAGTATTTTTTCATTATTCAAAAAGCATAAATACCAGCAAATGGGAAAAAATTACCTGAATACAGGCCAAATACCTGATTCCTAATGGATAGGGGGAAAGACCAAGGTCAGAGATGTAGAAGTCTGACCTACATGAAAAGCTACAGCACCAGATGTCCTTTAAAAAAAGTCAAGTCAAACACTGCCTCTAACAATAATCTCATCTTCAAAATTATTTATATAAAAATACTGTGAAATCACTAGCGCTACAATTAACTCTGAAACTGGCATTCAGGGGCCCATTTTCAATACAGTACAGCAAACCAAAAAAATAATCCTAGTTCAGTAACAAAGTCTAAAGCTCAAAGGACATTGCTAAGCAGACAATGAATACAGTGCAGCAGATTTCATTCAAACTTATAAGGTGTTTAAAATAATTCAGATTTTTTAAAAAGTTACAGCAACAGGAATTTTGGTCATCCAAAAATCCTTGTTATAAATAAATAACCCAGAAAGCCCAATATAACTATATATGAAAATAAAACAGCATTCTATGGCCCTATTTAAAGCGGTATCACTCCAGTTTAAAGAGTCATGGCTTCCTCCTGAAGGGAACTGTAGTTTGTTAAAGGTGTTGAGAGTTGTTGGGAGACCTCGATCCTGCTTTAAATGTCTAGTGCAGAGGAGACCTATTAATATAGATTTCTAGTAATGGTGAACTTTAGATAATTCCGAGACTATTTGAATTATCAGTATTGTACTGCGTAAAATTTAATTGTAAATGGATTCTGGTCACCTCTTATGTTTAAAAAGAGAAAGATGTAGCCTTTAAAAAATATCACCTAAACCTAAAAGCAAATGCAGGCTATGCTATTGCAATGGGGGAAATTATTACAATGAATCATCAAAATCCCTAAGTTTATCATTTTCAGAAAGTACAAAATGGCTATCTTTGAATGGCATTATTAAAATCTGGTTGTTTTAGATTAGGTGTAAATTTCTGGAAAGTCACAAATATTGTTGATGTTCACTTTTTGCTTTCAGTTTTTATTATAGTGAATAATGCTGCTTATATACATATTTCTTTTTATTTAAAAGTGATTCTTTTAATAATTAAACAAAACAAATGTTTCTAAATAAGCAAAAAACCAAAACAAAATGGCTATCGGTAAACATTGTTAAAGCCCAGTCATTTTTGAATGAGGTAAAAATTTGGACTGACAATAAGTACTTAAAAACGAAAGTTCTACTGGGTTACAAACACCAGCAGGCATGTTTTTTCAGTAGTACAATTCATGGAAGAAACTACCGTAGTTCAAAATATACAAAGCAAAAAGGTCCCAGTCTTTAATTTACCTATGAATTCACACACCACAAATTTTAATGAGAACTAGAAACTTGTGAACAGCTGCAATACCAAAACAAGTAGAATTCTATAATATTATGGCTCACTTACCTAACTACATTCCTATCTCTGCAGTATTCCTAGATAGAGAAATTGGAAAAGCTATCAAGTTACAATAGCAATTTTTTTCCCACCTAGCCTTGTAAAACATTTTTAGATGTCTTCGAGGGAATGGGGAAACACTTCGGCTGCAGTGCCTTGGCGAAGGAGAGAACGAGCAGGTGTTTGGCTTCTCCAGCTTATCATTTAGGAAGTGTGTGTAACAACAGGAATGTCAATTTCAATGGCAGAGTGGCGTGACCGTGCAGAATAAGGTTGGGAGGTATAACTATGCACACTGGGCGCATGAGGATACAGAGGCTGCCAGAAAGGGGAAGGAAGCGTTTTGCATGCACAATACCAAAGGAATAAGAGGATGGCTGTAAACAACAAGCCTCCTGCACTGGCAATGGCAATAAACACGGAGATGTCAAAGGAAAAAACTGGTTCGTATTTCTTGTTCAGTTCTTGGTTATGAAAGATGACCCAGATCGATGGCGTCAGGCAAATGACACATGCAAGAAGGAAGAAGAGGCCGGCCACAAGATGGCAGCCCGCACTGTTTATGAGACATCTGGCCTGCTTGATGTTGGGCACAGTGGTTATGAAGGCGGTATTGCACATGCCAATCAAACAGAGAAACAGAGCCAAGACAGTGGTTAACATGCTTATGGGGAGAGCAAACTGGAGGACGCGTAAATCCAGCTGGTCAACTGCTGTGTACCACTCAGTGTCGTAGATGACACAGTCTTTGCTGCCATCAAAACGAACACACTTAATCCAGAGCCCAGTGTACACGGTGACATTCTTTTCATTCTTGTTATAGGTGAAGAGTCGCATCTGTCTCCAGTTAGGCAGCAGTGCCGCGGCAATAAGTCCAGATAAGGCAGCTGTACCAGAAAGGAAGGCGAGGACTGTCGCGGCATGGACATCACGGCAACCCATCTTAGCCAACAAAAATGCCTCCTGGGGGAAAAAAAACCCTTTCCTAAGTCATCAAGATTTATTATCTGAATAGCTGCTTTTGCAATAATTTTATTGTTTTATTCTGTTCGTAAACCGCTGTGATAGTTTTAAAAAGAATCATAATCAATGAGTCTATAAATTGTATGAGATAAATAAATAGTAAAGAAATATTCTGATTGACCCATTTTTTCACCATGATAAGGGAGAAATGACTGACAGTCTTGAAATATAAATTAAACTGAAATCTGAAGAATGCACATTGGAGCTTGGGTTGTGCAGGAGGCTCTGCTCCAATGGGCCACTCTTATTAAATAATACTTTTATCGGAACCAGAAGCTACTTTGAGGTAAATAAGAAACAGCAGGCATAGCTGGTATAGCAAAGGGAATCCAGTGTACCTTGTCTGTCATTCCCCTAGGTTTTCACCAAACTATTTAGCTATGGTTAGGTTATAGCTAGGTTTCATGCTTATTTAATAATGTGTGTGAAGAGGGGAGGGACCCTGCAACCGTAATATGGAGTTTTGCATACTGATAAGGATCAAATTAGGTTGATAAAGATCTAAGCTGAGAATAAGTCTTTATATACACCAGCACTTATTATGTATGATCAGAGATTAATGTCTTAATATGCCTTCAATTGCATGTTGGGAGAAGCTCTTTTCTAAAGCAGCATTTCCCAAACATTTTCCGCTCGTGGACCATTTGAAATTTGCTGAGGGTATTGGTGGGCGACAATTATTTTCCTGCCTGGTGTAGCCATTGTGCTAGATCAGGCATCCCCAAACTGCGGCCCTCCAGATGTTTTGGCCTACAACTCCCATGATCTCTAGCTAAGAAGACCAGCGGTCAGGGATGATGGGAATTGTAGTCCAAAACATCTGGAGGGCCAAAGTTTGGGGATGTCTGTGCTAGATGTTGTTTGATTTTTAATTGTATTTGTATCTGCTTCTTCTTTTTTATATTGTGTATTTTATTGCAGTCCACAGAATTCAACTTGTAATAAAAATACAATACAATGCATACAACATAAAATAAGCAATACTGTACAAATAAAAATCACCACAAATATTTAAGGTGATTGATATGTCATCTCCCATCTTCAGTCAGAAATCCACAGACTGCCACAGACCACATGACTGAAACTCAACCAGATTTAACTTGTGGTGTAACCATTCCCATGAACAATATGGATTGATATAAAAGTTAGAGTTTGGAAGAAGATGCAGTTTTAAATATTTAAATCAGGGCTCCAGGGAAGGGGTGGGGGGAAATCCTGAGATTCAGAGAAATCTCTCTACAGTAAATGGATATGTACTGTAGTTGGATTTTAATTTTATTTTATTTTGTATTGGAAAAATCAAATAAAAAGTTTTTCAAAAAAATAGACCAGTTTGGGAACCCCTGTTCTAAAGGATTAGAACAGGCATCCCCAAACTTCGACCCTCCAGATGTTTTGGACTACAATTCCCATCATCCCTGACCACTGGTCCTGTTAGCTAGGGATCATGGGAGTTGTAGGCCAAACATCTGGAGGGCTGTAGTTTGGGGATGCCTGGCTTAGAAGAACAAACTTACCAAGAGATTTAACCAAATCCAGAATAACAGCAGAACTCTTGCAAGTAGTAGAACAATTCTAATAGTTCTAGGGGGGGAAACAACAAATTAATTCTGGAGAAAATACAACTACAACAGATACAACAAACTAGTCTTCCATTTCATAAAGCACTTCAAAACCCTTCATTATCATTACAATTAAAACAGGAGTGAATCACTCCTATAGAGATTGGACAGAAGGAACAGGAGCCAAGATGAATTCTTCAGCGTAACGTAGATGGAGCCAGCTTCCCAAGATCCAAAGCTCCCCTTATTGCACAATACTATACCAGTTTTTTACATAGGGGAATATTCAGTAATAGGTGACCTCACGGAAGGAAGAACTTCCCAAAGTGCTAAGCCTGTAGGAAGGAGTTCCATAAACACATCTTCATACTCAACTCTCCCCAAACTAAGATAGTGTTACATTTCTTCCTATGAGTTGTCAAAAGAGAAAAAATTGTTTGAACTATTAATTGCTATTTTTCCACCTTTGCTCCTCAATACCTATCCTAAGGGCACATGACAGTATTGCAGTACACTGCACCCAAAAGTCTTGTATAGATGAGTAATACTTTTTAATGAGATACAAGCCTGGTTCGGATCTTCTGCATGTGCAAGTCATTTATGTACAAAGGGAGGCTGCAGACTATACCCAAGGTGGTCAAATTCACATCTACGCTGTGCTTCTCATACACATGTAGGCAACACTCCAGGTGATCAGAAACCATATTTCTTCAGCATTCCTGACTGCGTGGACTGTTGCATATATGCACTGCAGACATGCACTTCAATGTGGATATGGTACAGCCTGCTACCCTCTGCATGTGAGATCTAACCTTAAAGATGAAAAGGCAATGCTTAATATCAACTTGTAAAAACATAGTACAGTTGCCAATCTTTATCTGGCAAGGTTCATGCATCTCTAACAGTTACACAAGAAGAAATGCAACAGGTGAAGTTTTTTCCCATCCCTTCAAAGCTGGGGAAGGATTTACAAGCTGAGCTTGGGTTTAATCACCATAAAGGTAAAGGGACCCCCGACTATTAGGTCCAGTCATGACTGACTCTGGGGTTGCGGCGCTCATCTCGCTTTACTGGCCGAGGGAGCCGGCGTACAGCTTTCAGGTCATGTGGCCAGCATGACAAAGCCGCTTCTGGCGAACCAGAGCAGCACACGGAAATGCTGTTTATCTTCCCGCTGTAGCGGTACCTATTTATTTACTTGCACTTTTGACGTGCTTTCGAACTGCTAGGTTGGCAGGAGCTGGGACCCAGCAACGGGAGCTCACCCTGTCGCACCCCACTGCACCACCCGTGTCCCTTAATCACCATAGTTCATAATTAAAAGGATGCAAGATCAATTTGAACCACAAATGATGAGCATTCATTCATTTATGTGCAGCATGAACGTGCCAATAACTGGGTCAACACTTGTGATAAGTGTATTTGAACATAACGTGCTGTTTATACTTGTTTTACTGTGGCCAGCATCTGAACTGTCACCTTCAATTATGGGTTATCACACTCAAGGAAGGTGAGAAGCCAATTGTAATCACTGTTTTGAAACCTTCAAAAACACTCTACAGAAACTATAAAAAGACAGTCACTTTTCTTGTGTTACTAATGATGACTAAAGAGATGGAACAACTCACAAGCAAGCCCCAGCGTGTGGGCTAAACTGTGACTCAGGGCATAATAAGTATCAAACCATTTGAAATAAGTAAGAAGAAAAAGTAAGACCACCTGGATCAGAACAAAGGTCTGTTCAATTGAGTGTCCACAGTGATCAAACACTAAGCACAAGCAGGACACGAGAACTCTCCCCTTTTGTGATTCCCAGCAATTGGTGAGGCATACAGACTCAAAAACCTGAGGGCTGCATGTAGCCACCATGAATAGCAGCCACTGGTAATTTTTTCTTCCATGAATATTTCTGATCCCCCTTTAAAACAATCTGAGATAGAAGCCATCACCATATCAAACAGGCTGCAGCAGATCCCACAAAATAACTATGGGTTGTTTGAAGAACCACTTCCTTTGCGCTGCCCGGAATCTCCTATTGATCGCCCCATGTTCGAGTGTTCACCCCAAACCAGAGTATCAGAGAAGAACCAATTCATACATTTATTTTTAAAGGCAATATTTCACGCCAGGTGTTTATATCTTGATGCCGTCGATCTTTAGGGTGTATTCTAATACTTATCTGGAGGTAAGCCCCATTGAACTCACTGAGACTTCCTTCTGAGCAGATATGCATAGGACTGTGCTGTTAAAATACATCTACTCCGAAGTAAATCCCATCTATTTCAATGGAAATTACACCTTACTGGTCCGTAGTGACGTATTATTCAAATGAAAACCAGCACCTCTGGAAGAAGCAATGGCTCACATATAAATAAATGCAGAAGGAGAGCCTGTCTCCATCGTACTCACCCCCTTCCCACGCTCGAGGGACTTAATTTTCAAGCATCCAGTTTCTCTTCCCCCTCTTGTTGACGCTAAGGATTCCCAGTATCGGCTTTTCAGGAAGCGGCTGCCTTTTCCAGGTGTGCCCAAAGGCTTCTGGGATTGTAGTCTCGGCCTGCAATGCTCTTCGTTTCACCTTCCTCTCTAAAGACTACAATTCCCAGGGATCACTCTTCCTACTCTATTGTTCCGGGTGCTTCCTCTTTCTGATTGTATTTCAAGTTGTTTTCTCCAGCTCCATCACGCGTTACTGGAAAGGAACTGATGCTGGAATAGGACACTGTATCTCTTCAGAGGCTTCTTGGTTATCAGTTTCCTCTTGTTGTAATTGTAATTATTTGTCATTAGGCGGTCCAATTATAAACGGAATGTAATTAATGAAATGTAATAACGATGTTTATTTTTGTATTATTGTAACTATTTGTTTTATTACTGTGGAATTTCCAAACGAAAGCATTTGTAAAAATTAAAAGGAGAATAAAAAATAATAAGTTGCATTACTGAAGTAAATGCATATTTCGACAATATTCTAATTTTCCTAGTTTCACCTGTATTCTCTGCCTCTCTTTTTAAGAACCATAGCTGCCAAGTTTTCGCTTTTCTCGCGAGGAAGCCTATTCAGCATAAGGGAAAATCCCTGTAAAATAGGGATAACTTGGCAGCTATGTTAAGAACTGCATGTCCAACTTTCCCCTAAAGCATAATAATGGATGCCTGATCTCAAAACTGTTTCCTTAAAAAGTCTCAGCTACAGCATTTTGAGAAGGCAGCTTATAAGACCTGGCTATCAGTATCCACCTGTGAGTCTAACCTGGAAACTAAAATCTGAAGCAGCAAAATAGCAGCCAAATTCCAAAGCACGAGATAACCAGCTAAGCACATTCCAAGGGGATGTGGCGTTATTATGCCCACCAGAATGTTTCTGATACAATTTAATGGGTGGGGAGAGAGAAGAGAGAGGATATGTTGGAAGCAACCCAGAGTGGCTGGGGCAACCCAGTATAAGCAATAAATTTATTAGTGTACTAACAATAATTCCCACCCTACAATACAATCTTACACCCACACAAGTAGAATTTCACTTGATGTAATCCTTTGGAACCCAGCTGCTAGCTTTCATATATATTATACACTACAGCATTCCAAACATGGTTTCATTGTTGTTGCTTTAAAAGCCTCATTTTCCTGTGATCTGTTTATTTTTAATGTGAAGGATGGTAGCAGCCATATTAGGTGAGGAACTGTGCAAGGAAGCTGGGGGGAAACCAGGACCAGTGCTATTTATTCCTGGGGCATCATTGCAGCAGATTATTCAGGACCCTATTAGGAAGCCATCCCAAAGCTGATCTGATTATGTGGAAAGAATCAGTGGCCTTTGCTTCCTTTCCAATTCAGTTGCAGCCATCTCTAATCAACCATTTTTAGTGTCCCTGCTCAAAAGAGGCGAGTTCAGTTTAATTTAGGCAGATATAATTTATTCTGATCAAGAATGTATAATTCCGTAGTGCAAAATTTTAGTTTTGTTTATCTTGGATTATCTATGGCTGTAGAAGTGACATTCACCATTTACATGTCTGATCCACCAGAAGGCATTCTTTGCCAGCCACTATGTTAATTTCCAGACCCCCCTTTTGCCAATGTTGTCTAACTCTTTTGTCTCTTCCCTTTTCCTCTGCTCATATTTGGGGCATCCAGGATAGAGACTATGTCACTGCCATGCTTCAATTTATCACTGCTACTGATAAATCACTTTATTAGTGATTTTAAATATTTCTGCCCAAAATATTTCAGGAAAGCGAACACATGTAGTTTTATACGTTCTTCTCTTCCATTGATTCAAGGATGCCACTCTTGAAATCTCTAGTAAACGATAACAAAAATAATACCTTATTACATCTTTATATAAAATTACATGTTTATTTACATTTTTTGAAATATATTCTACAATTAAGAGGTTTGTGCAACTTGAAGACTTGTTGTAAAAGATCATGATACACTTTTCTGTATTTTACAGAAACTGGAAAATAACATACTCTTTTCTTTTTGAAATGGTTGACCTGAAAGAGTGTGACTTGCCACAAACTCAGTTGTGTTCAGAGGCCTGCAAAGATTCATGTCTTAATATCATATAATAGTTTGTGTGTGTTAAGAAACTGCTATATTTCTGAGCTCCTCAGTGCACGAAGCTGCTGGTTCTGATAATCTTCAATCTTCTTCTCAGATTCTTCATCTAGTACTTTTCTTAAGCACATGATCAGTTCTTCAATTCCTTCACCAGAGTGTGCAGATATAGGGATGATCTCTTTGAAGTTGACAGTGACTTCTGGAATCATATTTTTTGGAAGAGTGTGCATATAATCTGAAATATATATATAATTAGAGTTACTATACATAGTATAAAGGCAGTATAAAATTTGCTATGGATGGGTATCAGTTAAATACATGCATGATGTAATAGCAGTAGCAGAGTTGTTTGAAGATATTCCAATCCAAGGAAGTCAGGGTACTTGGTTTTTGGACTGTGCCAAGATGTTAGGAGAGGACAACAGATGTGGCTGTTGGCCCAGACTTCCTAACTGCATTTACTGACAGAAAAGATGCCTGGCTTGCATTCCATTCTTCTTCTAAGGCTCTTATCTGCTGGATAGCTCAGTTGGTAGAGCATGAGTCTCTTAACCTCAGGGTTATGGGTTCAAGCCCCACATTGGGTGAAATATTCCTGCATTGCAGGGGGCCAGACTAGATTGACTCTCACAGTTCCTTTCAACTCTACAATTCTATGACACTAGCATTTTAGCATCATTACAGTTCTAGGCTAGTATGAAAGACAAGATAGCTTGGTTATAGTGTATTTTACTTTAAAATACAACCAGTATACTGAAAAATGTTTCTTCTTTTGCAGTAATGAAAACTCACTACTTGCTACATACCAAAGATATGTGAATATGTTATCTTAAAAAAGGAGCTGCACAGTAAGTATCTCACCTTGAGGATTCCGCAGCTGTTCCATAAACTCATTTAATTTTTCTCGCGCATTGGGCAAATCCATTTTATTAACAGCCAGAAGTGCAGATTTAGTTCGAAGTTCTTCTTTATATAGTTCCAGCTCCTGCGACATAAGTCCAGTTTCCATTTGTAAAATATTGCCATTGAAAGTATTTGGCTTTATACAAGCCATTTCATTTAACTCTTAATTACTACACAATACATATGCAAACTAAAGCAGGGCCACATTCCCTTTTAAACAGCCTTTCAAGACCACATGACAGGGGTGAGCAGGCCCAGAGGCAAAATCAAGGGGAGCAATGAAGGTACATTTAAACTTTCACACATTACTGATTACTACCGTCTACCATGTGTACACAATAATAACACACAACCACAATTTAAATAGAAGACGTGACTGCATCACGTGACTGGCTTCTCCCTCCTGTCCTAGATGGCTTCCTAATGGAGCTGTTTCCAGAGGAAGAACTGTGAGGGGAGAAAGACTCTGCTTGCCATCAGGGGGTAGTTGGTTTCATCTGTGATGCCCTACCCCCAGCCCGAGGAATAATAATAATAATATGTTATTTATACCCCACCCATCTGGCTGGGTTTCCCCAGCCACTCTGGACGGCCTCCAACAAAGATTAAAAATACATTAAAACATCAGTAATTAAAAACTTCCCTAAACAGGGCTGCCTTCAGATGTCTTCTAAACGTCAGATAGTTGTTTATCTCTTTGACATCTAATGGGAGAGGGCGTTCCATAGGGCGGGGGCCACTGAGGAACCTTCAGAAGGGAGTTGTTGCCATGGGCATTATGTGAACACATAGTTTTAATGAGCTGAATAGAGTAAAAAAAGTATGAGTCATGGGTGTGTGGAGTGTGTGTATGAACTTAACCGTGCTTTTTTTTTTGACTGCTATTTTGTTGATGTTGTTAATATTGTTTTCTAGATTATAAATGCTGCAGTGAGTTATTAATCATATAACTTGCTTTGATTTAGATGCTTAGCTGATTTTTTTAGTTGTTTTGTTAACAGAGCTTTATAGGTTGTAATTGTTTCACTGATTATTTGTTAATTATTCTATATTATTTATGTTGTATTTGTTTGTAGCTTGTAGCTTTAATAGGTGTGCCATTCAAATAAATATTTCAAATCAAATCTTAATTAGGTCTCTCATGTCAGAACATGCATGTTGTAATATGCACAAATCATGCCTGTATATAAAAGAATCAGTACACTTACCTTTGCAAGTAGTATTACAGTTTCAAAGGCTGTTCTGAATGGGTTTGTAGGAGAAAGCTGAAACCCAGCTACATCAACCTGAAAGATCGACATATTTTTTTAAAAAAATGCTTTCTCACATTATTATCCTTCACTTTCCAAGAGACCATGAAGATGACAAGCAGCATGGGAGTGATGGCAGTGAGGTGGCTGTTATACACAACCCCCCCCCAATAGCATCCTTTCTGCTATATATTAACAGTTTCCAATTCACAGAAACAATCTGTTTGCTTAGTTTTATGTGTTCTATTACTGTTTCTCCTCCGCTGCCTTGCGAGATTTCTTCGAGAGAAGAGGAGGCTAAGGAATAAACCCTACACAAATCAGGAGTGGAGTCCCTAAGACATTTAGGTGGCATCTTGTATGCTTCCTTCTGGCAACTCCCGCAGTCAAGCTGGTGCCAAACATATTGCTGTGTTTTCCTTTGGACCACACCAGCAAGGCTGAAAGAGGTGGGGTCTTGTGACACCCCAGGACCTCCATACACACTGCCCAGGGAGGTCGCTTCGGTGCTGCTAACACAGAAGTTTGACTTCATCCCCCACAGGCACACTCCACTGTCTGTCGAGACAGACAGAAGCCAACATAAATTACTGTCACTATATATGCATTCCATAGCAAGCCTGATGTTGCTTTTGGCTTATTCAAGATCAGGGGTGGGGATCCAAAACTGAATCAGTTTCCTGATGTTGCTAAAATTTACTTGCCAAAACTGCAAAGGAAGCAGTGGGAGTGCAGAGTCTTCCTTTGTTCCTTTGCAGCTTGAATTTGGCACTTTCCAAATTTGGCAGCTTTTTCTTTGCTAAGCAAGGCAACAGAAGAGGGTGCCAAATTCAAAAAGTCCCGAACTGGAAAGGCATTCCAGTCCAACACCTGATTATCATGTGATGGAAGGTCATGGACTAATGTGTGTGTGTGTGTGTCCCCACAAACTACCCATAGGCCTGAGGTTTCCCCAACCACACCCCAAATATCCCCATTTCCATTTACTAGCTATGTGATGAATTTACTACAAAGGGTAAAGAATATACCACAGTGGTAAAGCACATGATTTGCATGAAGAAGGTCCCAAGGTCAATCCCCAACATCTCCAGGTAAGGCAGGGGAAGACTCATGTGTGAAACCCTGTATCAATGCTCTGACTTGGTATAACAAAGCTTCCTACAATTGCTTGCTCTTTCCGAGTCATCTGAAGACCTGGTGAAGATCAGGTCACATTGGCTAGCAATTTATTTCAGTAGAAATATATAATCATGACAAATCTGAACTGGTTCCCAACAGCTGCATCTGGCGGTTCTTCATCAAAATGGATTGCTCATAGGTATTCTCATAGAATTACAGAGTTGGAACGGACCCTGAGGATCATCTAGTCCAACCCCCTGCAATGCAGGAGTATGCAGCTGTCCCTTATGGGAACCGAACCTGCAACCTTGGTGATGTCAGCACCATACACTTACCAACTGAGCTATGCAGTTATCCATGTTACATGTTAAATTTTCATTTATAATATTAGCAAAGCTATGGCATAATGTAATGAACAGGCACCCCCAGGTTTCTTCTTCGGCAAAACAAAGCCTAAATTAAAAGCAGACTTTAAAGATGTCAAATAAAAAGCTAAGCTACAGCATGTCCTTACAACAAAGAGGAGCTGTTTGGTTCTTTCCACATGTTTCAGAAACTTGTGTCCTCTTCCTTTATTTTCATGTGCACCTTCAATCAGTCCTGGAAGATCAGCAACTGTGATCTAGGAGGGAAAGAAAGATTAGACTTTCGCAAAAGATCCCATCATCATTTGGGTCGCATCAATTTTTAAAAAATGGTTACAGCATCTCCATTAGAGACCAATGGCTTGAATTAGGCAAGAAGCCTTAACTACTAGAAGAGACTGAAAGTGGCATGTTATCTGGCTAAAACAATGAAAAAACTATATGAAGACTCCCTCATATATCTAGAACCAAACTACATTATGGAGCAGAACTCCCCCCTTCATAAGTCTTCAACTAACCTTTATTTTGGGGGTGGGGTGGGCAGAACAAAATGAAGTATTGCAGTCATGAGCCGGATACAAGTTTTAATCAGTCACATAAATGTAACCCACAGTTTTGCAGAAACTAGTACAGTGGTACCTCGACTTACGAACGACTCGACAACCGAATTTTTCAACTTCCGAATGGGGGTAATGGCCACACGCTTACGAATGTCTCAACATCCGGAAAAAACCGTGGCGGTTTTAGGCAGGGATTTTTCGACTTACGAATTTTTCCATTTTCAACGCATTCCTATGGGAAATCGAGTTTCCAATGGCGTTTTTCGACTTACGAATTTTTCGACTTACGAAGGTGTCTTCGGAACAGATTAAATTCGTAAGTCAAGGCACCACTGTAATTGCAAGTCAATTAATTATTGACCCCGCCCAGAAAAAAACAGACTAACGTGACCACAGCAAGTGAGTTTGTATTCTTGCTGCAGGATCAAAATTTTCCCCTTTGAAAATGTTTTCTCCAACCTTAACACTAAGTTTCCATTAGAATTATCTGATTTAAAAGTAAGCTTCTCCTCCACACTGAAATATGTGTTTTGGAAGGCTGTGAATGAGGCATGGCTTGCATGTTCCTTCTCTTCTCTTGTGTGCAGCGTTTCCTTCTCCTGTTTAGCACCACCCATAGTTTGCCACTTCTACACATATTTTCTGATTCTGGTTGTGAGGGGAAACTCTAGCCATAATTTCAGCAGTAGCCCATGTGGTGGTGCACAGCCATCATCCTGACCCTGCAATCTCTGCAGCTTACTTGGAAAGGGCTGGAACAGGTAAGCTGACTTCACTGCAGCTCTGCCTCCAACGCCACCCACAAGTCTCATCCAGGTAAGTTGCAGTGATGCCAGAACTGGGGGACAGCTCCGCACAGGCCACTACTGCATAGTTTACCAATTGAAGAGGGAACATGCAAGCATGCAATTCATTAGTAACCCTCCAAACTATGCTTCGGGCTTGAACCGTTACTTGTATGAACACAGCATGCTCATTTGGGTGCTTATTACCAATAAACACCAGGCTTGATCTTCTAAGCTATCTAAGAAGTCAAGGGAATATTTTCGCATATTCTGAGAAGTGAAGGGTGTTCCGCACTTTGAAGAATCAAGCAATTATCAAGTAATTTGCAAGACAAAACTTGACATATATTACATTTTGGGTGGTGGGGGATAAGGATCAAAATTGTTTCCCATCAATTCTAATTTTATGCCTGCTATGGTAAAAAAAGGCTGCTAAAAACTACAATGCTTGTTTATATATTCGTTTCATAAAATTTATACACTGCTTGATTGTAAAAAACAAACAAACCCTCCAAGCAATTTGAGTCTTGTACAGATGCTTAATGTTATTTTGAAGTTCTTTTAAAGTACAGGGGGCAAATATAATCTTTAGCAGTAATGCTACAATTTTTATCCATGTAATACACTTTATTTAGAGAAAGATTAAAGCATCGTCAGACAAGCCCTCTACACCCTGGTTCCAGGAAGGAGAAAAAGCACTTTTACTCATTTCGCATCTGTGAACTCCGTTGTTGCACTGATGTCATCAAACACCTCTTGATAAAATGCTTTCATCTTATGTCTTTGATTGCTCTCATGTGCCAGCTAGAGTTCTACACATCAAAGTCAAAATTAGGTTGTGTGCAATCAAAAGTTTGGAAAACTCATGTATGAACATGGTCCTCAATTCTTCATCAAAACTTAGTAGCATGGATAACGGACCTCATATTTGGAAAAAAATAATCTTTCTGAACAAACACAGGCAATTTTAAAAAATATTTTAACAGGCCTATGTTTAGTACTGGTACTCTACAGTAGATAGATCACTCTCAGCTGCTGAACAGCAATAAATAATGCCACATGGAGCATTATTTTAGGTAATGCCACATGTTACAGTATTTAGTACAGTATTGTAAAGCTGAGAGTGGTCTAATGGGTCACACTTGGTGTCCAGCCTCTCTCAATGTTGAAAGGGTTGTTTATCTGGACACAGATATTGCTTAAGACAGACAAAGCCATCTGAAGGAAATATATTGAAACTGAAGGAGCATGGATGTCAGACCCATCTCAGGCTACCACCGTTTCTTAGAAAACAAGTTAACAGCCTGCTCTCATGGAAGTATAGGTGTGGGTTTATAAGTTAAGAAAATTGGGGTCTCATAACGTAACCAAAAAACGATTTCTCCACAATCACACCTTTAATGCAGATCTTACTTTTGGAAACCAACCTGTTTAAAATCAGCATACTTGACTGTTCCAAGTTCAGGTTTTATCGTCGTAACTGTGGAAAGTAAGGAAAAGTGAGCCCTGTTTTGTGATGTACTTTGGAGTTTTACCTCTGCCTTGTATGCCCAACACACTTGTTTACTCTCAGTCAAAAGATGGAACACTCTTGCTTTCTCAGAAGCAATCTCTTGAATACTAGACAGGCAGTGATAGCAGAAGTCCTTCCCAAACATTTAAAGTTGCTCACATCAGAAGTTACATAGAAAACTGACTGAAGAGAAATTCTTATTAAATACTGGAAAACACTTGAAGACAGTATCATAGTTTTCCGCAATTATATCCTGAAAACTTGGTAGTTGAAAGACTGAGCTCTCATTCAGGAGGGGTAGTTCATCTACAGACAGCCTCTCCCCATACTCAAGATCTGTCTCACAAACATACACATGCCTGTCCCAGCGCATTGCAAGAGACTGTTGTCAGAGATAGGGGGAAGATGGCCCTTAGAGTCAAAGTGTTTCTGTTACAAGCTTTGATCTAGAGACATTTAAGATCAGGGTGCAAACACTGATACATGGACAATTAATTACTTACAGGCATAATCTGCTATCTGAGGTGTAGCATGAGAAATCTTTGTTAGCAAAGAGGATTTTCCTGCATTTGGAAATCTGGGTGGGGGGAAAATGAAAGAATTTCTATTTAATGTTCTTATCAGTATGTAGTTGACAGAAGAATAAAACCACTTCCAATTTTTAAAATGCATTTTACTCAAGTGAATTTTGTTTAAAATGAAGAGGAAACGTCTTAGAAGTGGGCTACTCTGAGGGTGGAATAGATTCCATACATACTAGAAAAAGCACCAAGGACAAAAGCTGCCTTTCAATGCTAATTTCCCCCCTTAAAGTCAATCAAACTGTGCCCCAAATATGTATTTAGCCAATGTTCCTATAAGTCCCTAACAGAACTAAATGCTGTATACTCACAATGGAAAGAAACCACCTTATATTACAGGGAAGACTGAGTTGACAGGATTGTTATTTGGGGGGGGGAGCAAAAAAACCCCCCTGCTTTGCTATTCTTCCCCCCACCTTCCAATAATCTGGTTCCTTTTTATTTTTAAGTACGGTAAGTCTCAAAAGAAGTACACTCCACATTGTGCAACTGTTTAAGCTTTTAAGCACCATTTTGCAAATATGCATTTATGAAAAAACATTTGCTCCGTTTTCACATTCTTAATGATTATAACCAGAAAAGGACAAAAACCAGTAATAGAATAAATACTTTGATACCTTACATTGGACTAATGAGATAGGGGGAGGGTGCTCTTTCAAGATACTATTGGAGTAATGGCAATGCCCTCAAGAGTCATTTCAAAAGTTATCATACTTCTTCAGGAACGATTTTATTAGATCAGAAGTAGCTGTACTCCCTTTGAAATGTATACAGGGATGCTGTCTGACTTTCAGTGTATCTCAGCCTAATGTTCCTCAAATCTTTTTCCATGTCTGTGATCTAATGATAAAGCACTTATGTACATACTGAAATATTTAAAAAAAACACACACACAACTCAGACTGAGATCAAAAGAACAAGCTTTCAGAGACTCACTCAACAACTGAGTAAAATAAACCACAGGTGTTTCCATGACTCCCTAGAAATTATTCTTTCTTTACCTCACCTAGAACAAGGGGGCAGGGAAACAAACCACCCTGAAATTTGAAGTAGAGTGGGTGGGAGAGTTAGACAGATATCACAAAGGCAATAGTATTTATGTGACACTGTTTTGAACACCCCCCAGTTTCTTATACAGCTTCCATTTGCTGTTGGGCAAAGCCTGAATAAAAGTTCAACTTCACACATTAAACCAGAAAGAAGTCAGGCAAGACCTGCAACTGTACAGTGGTGCCTCGCTAGACGAAATTAATTCGTTCCACGGGTCAATTCGTGTAACGAATTTTTCGTCTAGCGAGTCCCGGTTTCCCATAGGAATGCATTGAAACTTAATCAATGCATTCCTATGGGCTCCGGGGGACTGGCGGCAGGGAAGGCAGGCAGGCAGGCGCTTGCTCTCTTGCCTGCCTGCCTTCCCCACCGCCTGTCACACGAAGATCGGCGGGCACTGCTTGCCGGGGCTTGTCAACCCCGGCAAACAGCGCCCACCGATCTTCGGATCTGTGTTGTGTGACAGGCGGGGGTGGGGAGAAAGCGGAGGATCGTTCCTCCGCCTTTCCCCCGCCCCGTCTGTCACATGAAGATCGGCGGGCGCTGCTTGCGGGGCTTGTCAACCCCGGCAAACAGCGCCCACCGATCTTCGGATCTGTGTTGTGTGACAGGCGGGGGTGGGGGGAAAGCGGAGGATCGTTCCTCCGCCTTTCCCCCGCCCCGTCTGTCACATGAAGATCGGCGGGCGCTGCTTGCGGGGCTTGTCAACCCCGGCAAACAGCGCCCACCGATCTTCGGATCTGTGTTGTGTGACAGGCGGGGGTGGGGGGAAAGCGGAGGATCGTTCCTCCGCCTTTCCCCCGCCCCGTCTGTTACATGAAGATCGGCGGGCGCTGCTTGCGGGGCTTGTCAACCCCGGCAAACAGTGCCCCCCGATCTTCGGCTCTGTCCCCCGAAGCGCTACGCCTCGGAGAAGCAGGCAGGGAGACGGCAACAGCCTGCAGCTTCCCGGGCTGTTGCCATCTCTCTGCCTGCTTCCCCGAGCTGAAGCGCCTGGGGGGACGGAGCCGAATTGCGGCGCGGGGGGGGGGCTTTTTGCCGTTTGCCTTCCCCGAGCTAAGGGGGAGGCAAACGGTGAAAAGCCCCCGCCACGTCGCAATTCAGCTCCGGGACTGGCTTGGCGGTGGCGGGAAGAAGGGGAAGAATTCCTCCCCTTCTTCCTGCCACCACCAAGCCAGTCCGCAGCGGGGGCTTTTCGCCGTTTGCCTTCCCCCCCAGGGGGAGGCAAATGGCGAAAACCCCTGCCACACCATACTTCAGCTCGGAGACTCACTTGGCAGCAGCGGGAAGAAGGGGATCCTACGGGGCTTGAGGCATTTGGCTCTGTTGGGCGGGCGGAGGGAGAAGCGGAGGATCGGATCGGTCCTTCGCTTCTCCCTCCCCCCGCCTGACAGAGCCGAACTACGGCGGTGCGGGGGCTTTTCGCTGCCTGCCTTCCCCAAGCCAAGGGGAAGGCAGAGGGCAAAAAGCCCGCGGCTGTGCGGGGGCTTTCACCCTGCCGCACTTTAGCTCCGTCCTCTGGAGCCGAAGCAGCGCAGTGTGAAAGCGAAAAGCCCCTGCACCGCCGCGCTTCGGCTCCAGGGGGTGGAGCCAAAGTGCAGTGGTGTGGAGCGTTTTGCCGCCTGCCTTCCCCAAGCCAAGGGGAAGGCAGGCGGCAAAAAGCCCTGGCAACTTCTCGCTACACGGTAGACTTTGCAGTCGGAGGTTCATTTTTCTATGGCCACGCTTCGCAAGACGAAGCGGCAGCCATAGAAAACTTCGTCGTCTTACGAGGCAACCTCCGATCGCAAAATCCATTCGTCTAGCAAAAAATTCGTCTTACAGGGCATTCGTTAAGCGAGGCACCACTGTAATTACATCATGCATTGCAGGGATTTTATTCCCAGGGGGAACTCACAGGAACTCAGTTCCGGCACCTCTCTGGTGGGTGCCATTGCCATTATAAGAGAAGGGGGGAGCTGTTTATGGTGAGTTCTCGTACTTCTTTTTCTAGAAAAACAGCACTGATGCCTTATGACAATAAAGTTACAATAGGATAATCTGGAGGAAGGATAACTGACTGTATGAATAACATTCCCTAAACTTGAATATGCCTTAATGTGGATGTAGTACAGACATGGATATTTCTAGTACAAGGGCATTTACTTCAATATATAAATATGAACATGACTCCAGAGTGCAATTTTCAGGATCAAAGACTTACCCAACCAAGCCAACATCTGCTATAAGTTTGAGATCAAGGTGAATCATGAGCCTTTGACCTTTGGAGGGCAAGAAATTTGTCGCCAAGCATCCACCAACACCTCCTCGTGCCACCAACAACCTGTCTTTTGCTCTGTCAAGTTCACCTAAAAATAAAGATACAGAAGTTCTTGGAAATAATGGCTTTTTGCAAATGTTCTATTTGTTTCCAATGACACAGACATTTCTTTCAACTTGCCATTTACATTTTAGCACTCATCTGAGACTGAGCACCACTGGACACAGTGGTTAAATGGTCACAAAATGTGGGAAATGTTTTTGAGACTTCGTGGTGAGTCCTGAAAAAGGTCTCACCCAGCTGTCGACTTTTTTAAATGATCAACATGGCTACGCTGCCTTCACTTTTTACTTCCAAAAGAAATACAGGGTTCTGTAAGTGAACACACATAAATCAAGGCAAATATACCACCTTAATCAAAATCTATTAAACTGCTTCTGAGAATTATCAATTAACTGTTCCTGGATGTCTGCCAGTGCATCTATGCCTTCACCACCTGCACATGCCAGCCAAATGTTTATTGAAATGCGAGCCAAATTCTAAGTTTGTGCTGTTGCACAGACTCGGTAGAAAGTAAACAGCAACTGACAGTGCAATCCTAACCATGCCTCTTCAGAAGTAAGTCCAATTAAACTCAATTGCAGCTTATTCCCAACTACCTGGGAGTAAACCAATTTAAATTCAATGATATTTTCTTCCAAGTAGACAAGGCTAGAACTGCGATCTAAGCCATGATTTGCTCTCTCAGAAAAATAATACATCTGAGGTACAGTCTTCAATATATTCTGGGTGAATTGGAGGGGAAGGCTTATGGTACTAAATTCTTGCCAAGTGCCATAGCTGTCAAGTTTTCCCTTTTCTCGCGAGGAAGCCTATTCAGCATAAGGGAATTTCCCTTTAAAAAAGGCAGAACTTGACAGCTATGCCAGGTGCACAGTTGATATGTTTTCTGATCCTTTACAGTAACAAAAGATGACAAACTAAAACATCCTTACCAATCACTTTCCCATGATCCGTTGTGACAGATATTCCTTGAGGCACATTCACTTCACAATCTTCTCCCTTAGCACCTTTCAGTGTAGCAAGACTTGTGGGGAGCAAATATATATATATATATTACAAGACTGCTGTAAGCTGGATCACACACATTCTCAATCCATGAAACATGCTCACCTACTGTTGGCTCCTGTTCCTGCTACAAACCGTTTGCCTGGATATCGATCTTTAAGTCTCTTCAATGTCATTTTCTTTTGAGCTACCAACCAGACGTCACCGCCTTTCCCACCTTCCCCACCTAATCGAGGATGGCCCATTCCGCCAGTTCCTCCTTTCACATAGATCCTAAGGTCATCCATAAACCTGCCATACTGCAAGAAAAAAAAAGTATTAAAACACTGCCATTTCATATTTACTAGCAATTTGTTAATCATTATGAAAAGTAGGGGATGCAACCCGCTGTGAGGCTACTATGAATGAGACCTAGTGCACCCATTGTCTTTGTTCTCATCTCAAAATGCAGTACTTTACTTTCCCCATAGTGATAAATGACAACTATGAGGTTATATAAGAACAAGTACAGCAGGTGCAGGGACGCAGGTGGCACTGTGGTCTAAACCACTGAGCCTCTTGGGCTTGCTGATCAGAAGGTCGGCGGTTCGAACTCCCATTGCTTGGTCCCAACTCCTGCCAACCTAGCAGTTCGAAAGCACGCCATTGGCCATGCATGCTAGGGCTGATGGGAATTGTAGTTCAGCAAGATCTGGAGGGCGAAAAGTTCCAGATCCCTGAAATAGAGGGATGGTGTCTAAACCTGCTTCCTGTCCTTGGTGTCACTGATAATTAAGGCAGAACCCATCTGAATAGTCCCATCCTAAGACATGCACAAAGAAAGAAGAACCTGCAAACAGTGAAGTCTGAAAGGAAACTGTCTATGACAATTTGGTGCAAAGATATGCAAGATGGATGCAGGACTGTAGATTTTTTAATTTGCCATTATGTAAAGTTTAATAATAATAATAATAATAACCACCAAGAATTTAATCCAAGAAGGGCTGAAGAGCTTCCTTCCTTTGTACTGAGGATTAATTATCGGGATAAGGGAAGTTTTTGTCACTGGACCCACGTCCCTGCAGCCAAATATTCAGAGGTGCACGGGGCCCCTCCTAAGCCGCCCCCGCCCAGCGGAACCGGCGCCCCATAAGGCTGAGGGGAAAGAGCTGCTTTGGCGGCGCACTAACCTCCCTCAGGAGGGCTCGGCTGAGCCGCACCATGCTGGTGACCAGCGGACGCAAATAGGATTCCTTCAGCGGAGGCTTGGGCGCATGCAGAGCCAGGGAAGCAGCGCAGGAGAGTGACGCCGACCCGCGACGGGCCCGCCTGCTCGGAGGCGGGGCCGGCGGGGAAGGCGGGACCGCGAAGGGCCGGGGAGAGAAGGTCCACGCGGGGTGCCGGAGCAGAGTTTTCCTGGAGGCGCCTGAGCAGCTCTTGCTGCTGCAAATGGCGACGAGGGCGCTGTGCGCCGTGAAACATTTTGTGCCTCGCCCCAAAAGGGTTGCATTTTAAAGAGGCCTGGCACGTTTATTTCGAGGGCTAGAATCCGCTTCGTCAGATAGGCGAAGTGAAATTCTTGGGTCGGCACACGACACGTGCATTCCGTGCATGCGGGTTCGGGGAGCGGGGAATGAAAACAGTATAGGAGCGTATCGAGAGCGCAGCGGAAGCTGGACCGAGGCAGATTCCATACCTCTCTCTGGAATGAATCCTAAACGTCATAACGTGGCAGACGGACCTTGCACACATAGAATTGCATAAAATATCCTGATGGCGGGGTGTGGAACACAAAATAAATTAGCTGGCTTTCCTTTACATATAATTTTCATCCTGGGGAAGTAAGACCTGAACCACCGCAAAGCAGAGCCGCAGCCGCTCAATGGGTAGCTCCCCCATGGGTAGCTCCCCCCCATCAAGTAAACCTTAATTGGAATGGATTTACTAGGTACAAGAGTGCCTGGATCTGGGCTGGCCATCTGCTCAAATAGCTTGATCAAAAAGGGAAGATTGGCACTGGTCAGTAATTATTTAAATTTTCCAAATCTCGTCATGGCTTCTTAAGGGTGGTCTTACCACTGTCTCCTTTAAGCAGGCAGAGATAGACCACCCCCTTTCACAAGGAGACAGTCATCACCTCCGTGGTCCAGGCAACTGTCCCCTCCCTGCTAGTTTTTATCAGCCAAGAAGGGCAAGGCTCTCTAGAGCACAAGTGGTCGCCCTCACATTTACTTTGCTTGCATCCTTGAGCCTTACTAACTGAAACTGATCCAACACAACAGGACTAGTCAATGCTCTGGACACCTCTTGAGATTATTCTGCTGTAACAGTAGAAGGTACAGGAAGCGGGTGGTGCTGTGGTCTAATCCATTGAGCCTCTTGGGCTTGCTGATCAGAAGGTCAGCAGTTCGAATCCGTACAATGGAGTGAGCTTCTGTCCCAGCTTCTGCCAACCTAGCAGTTCAAAAGCATACCAGTGCAAGTACTGTAGATAAATAGGTACCGCTAAAATGGGAAGGTAAACGGCATTTCTGTGTGCTCTGGCTTCCATCACGGTATGCTGTTGCGCCAGAAGCGGTTTAGTCATGACCCGGAAAGCTGTCTGTGGACAAACGCTGGCTCCCTCGACCTGAAGCGAGATGAGCACCGTACCTCATAGTTGCTTTTGACTGGACTTAACCAGGGGTCCTTTACCTTTGCCTTTCTGTAACAGTGGAGTCAGTTCCCATCAGGCCTAGCCAACATGGCCAGCAGTCAAGGATGAAGTAGTTGAGAACGCATATGAACTAGCATATGAATTAGCATCACAGAGGTATAAACTAAACTAAAGGTAAACTGAAATATAGATTTGTCCTGTATCACAGAGATGGTGTAACAGGAAATCGGAAAAAGAGAAGGAAATGAGTTTTTAAAGACTGTTTGCTTAGATAGCTAGGAGATAGGTTTTATAAGTATCTAAATCAATGAAATTGAATCATTCTTTCCATCTGGGGTCACTGAGAAAGAGGAAGTTGTTTGGTATATGCTCGAAGCTCTTTACATGATTGTTCATGTAGCCCACTTTGAGTTGTGCTCAGTGAAATGTTTTTGGTTTACCATAAGGATGCCAATTTCCTGCCCTAGCCCCCTCCTCTTCTACAACAATGATTTTGTTATAATGACTTTAGAAACAGATACAGTATGTGGTTTCTTGTTAAGATGCAATGAGGTGGTCACTCAAGCAAATAATCTTGACTTGCATACATGAAAAGCCAGTGCAAAGTTTGTTACCCCCAGCACCTTTCTCCACCTGCTGAGGAAAAAGCAATGGTTGGTTCTCTTAATTTCACTACAAGAGTCAATTAACAACTACAATGTGCATACTGAACCAAATGCAGTACTGGTGTTCAAAAATGCTCCCCACAAAACAAATTAAATTTTGCTTCAGAAATGGTTAGCTTCTAATTTGTGACCATTCCTTTGGATATAAAACGGAACAAAATAGTGCTCTTAAAAAAAACACCATACTCACATTCAGTGCTTCTTTCCTGGGGGTACGCAGGGGTACTCATACCCCTAAACATTTTGTGAATCTTTGTACTTTTTTCCATTTACTGTACTGTATTTATTTCCCCCGATTTGAACTATGGTGATTTTATTGAGTCAAAATGAGAGTACCCCTAAACATTTTTTACAAAAAAAAGCACTGCTCACCTTCATACCACACCATGGAGGAAATGAATCGGAGTATTGCCACTTGCTGAATTAAAGTCTATAGGAAATATAAGCAAGAGTATGTAGTGACTTTACACTGTAGAGAGTAGAAAATAATATCCAATATTTGTTCTTTGAGAAGCTCCAGGATTGCAAGATTGGTGGTGGGGAGAGAAAGGTGCCCTCTTACTCACTTCAGGCGGCAAGATAGCCTAGACTGGCCCTGTACAGGAGTCCTTCCCAGGGTCCCCCTGCCATCTTTACTTAGATGGGTGGTGATATTTTCAGTCATGATGCCTTGAGTATGGAATGCTCTCTCCAGGGAAGCTAACCTGATGCCATCTTTTGGCACCAAGTAAATTAAAACAACCAGGCATTTCAGCACATTTTGACATTTGTTTCTAGTGTTTTGTTAGCTTTGAATGATCTTAGTGGCTTCTGAGCTTCCCTGACTCTTTTTATTGTTCCTATTATCTTATGTTTATATTATCGTTTTTATTATTTCATTAAATTTTTTGTAATGTTTTATTTTTTAAAAATTATAACCTGCCCACAGAATCTTGTTATTATGCACTGACTAAATAAGGTTGGTGCTTCGAATCCCCGCAACGGGGTGAGCTCCCGTTGCTCGGTCCCTGCTCTTGCCAACCCAGCAGTTCAAAAGCACATCAAAGTGCAAGTAGATAAATAGGTACCGCTCCAAGTGGGAAGGTAAATGGTGTTTCCGTGTGCTGCTCTGGCTTCGCCTGAAGCGGCTTTGTAATGCTGGCCACATGACCTGGAAGCTGTACGCCGGCTCCCTCGGCCAATAAAGCGAGATGAGCGCCGCAACCCCAGAGTCATAAGCGACTGGACCTAATGGTCAGGGGTCCCTTTACCTTTTACCTTTAAATAAACAAAACAAGTATTTTTTAAATGTCCTGTCTGTTGCTGTTTGTATTTAAACAGTTGTATTTTTAGCAGTGATTCTATCGCTGTTCATTATCCTTTTGTTAGGCAATGTCATTTGGCAGAAGTACATCATCTTTTAAATAAAGTGCCTTCCTTGTTCTAGGGAAATGAATGTTCTCTAACAAATTTGTGACTACAATATTTGTTAGTTTTAATCAAGTTGTAATCGGCTGGCTTCTAGGAGAAGCACTTTTAGACTGCAGTTCTACGCACACTTAACCTGGGAGTGAGCTCCACTACTGGGCCCAGTTGAACTTCATGTCCAATAATCACCCCTAGGATTGGGGGTCTAAAGCTGCAATCCTAAACCCACTTTGCAAGGAAGTGAGCCCCATTGAACTAAGTGGGACTTACTTCTGAGTAAACATCGAGGCTTTATCTGCAAATCTCTTCCTAGGACAACTACCCCAGCTGTTATTGGACAAGGATGTACACAGGAATAGGGATGTATTGATAAGATAAGGGAACAGAGATGCAGATTGCAGCAGATTGTGTAGCTGATTGACTCAGAGCAGATGATGTGGACAGAGGCGGGGTTATGTGATTTATAGCCCCTCTCCTCTCCTTTTTCACTTAGGATGCTACTGCCAGTGTCTTCCTCTGCTATATAATCCCAATACAGCAGCAACCATTACCTCGCTAGCAACAGAAAGCAGTTTCAGACTTCTGGTCTTTGGGAACCCACTCCACCCCTCTGTGTCCAAGTGGTCAGTCAACACAGACTGCTTTCTGTCACTGAATATTTGCCCTCAAGAAAGCTATATTTCAGTAAGTATGATTTTTCACTTTGCTCCTTAAAAACAAATGTTGAAAAAGCCTCATTAACTGAACAGGGAGGAGCCAGATTCCAAAACTTCTAGCCCAAGGCTATACACGCTTACACAGAAGTAAGACCCATTGTGTGCATTGCAGGTTACTCCCTTGTAAAGGCTGCAATGCTAATCCTACCTGCCTGGGAGTATGCCCCTTTGAATTCTGTGTAGATGTGTCATAGAATTGCTGTGTCTTAGATGCTTTTGCTGTTTGATAGCCAATGATAGCAGCTACAAAAACGAGACTGGTTGTAGTTTTCTTCTTATTATTGCAAGTGCTATTTGTAGCAACTGAATTATAAGAGGGGAAGGAAGGTATATGTTTCCAGTATATTGATCACAGTAATCAATATTCCCTGAGGATACAAGCAAGTAGGAATAATCAGGAAAAAACCTTTATTGTGCTTCTAAGTTCCAGAGAAAAGAAAGTCTCAATCAGTAAAATCTATAATGCTGCTGTTAAAAAAGCATTGTTTATTGATCATGTAGATTTAGTATCAGTGATAGTTTTTCGCTTTCTCCTGTGTGTGACTTTCTACAGGTGCATTCTACACTGTAAGAAAGTTTTACATTCCAAAAGTTTTAAACTCCTTACCTTTTTACTTGTCCAAGGAACTGTATATTAGAGCCAGTGTAATGTTGTGGTTAAGAGTATGAGCTGAATATTTTCTATAAACTTCTGGCTGCTTTTAAATAATTCCCTCCTGTCGTGGTTGGTTGGGTGCCTAGAATGCTAAGTATTTTATTTATTTAAGGTTTTAATTATTAACACTTATATGCTGTCTTTGGGCTAACCTTTAGGTTCTCTCAACCTCTTCTGTCTTCACAACAACCTTGTGAGGTAGTCTGCTGGTCTGAGGAAAAAGTACCTGACCCAAGTTTACTCATGACTGAATGGAGGCTTGAACCCTGATTTTCCCAGGGTTACCCCTTTATGCTAACTATTATACCAACTGTTCTCAAACTCTCCCTGCCCAAGACCACAAAGGATTTTTCTTCCTGTTGCTTAGAAGTGGTGATTGCTTAGGACCTTCCCCTGTCTTGCTGCCAGCTATAGCTTTATTCCCCTGGGGAAGGCGGAACCTCCGTCTGCCATCCCTAACTCCGTCTCGCTCACCTTCCAGGCAGACTTCTAGGTTCTAAGAACGAAACAGCAGCCATTGTGCCAGCCATTCCTCTCACACACCCCTTTCTTCATACCCATGTAGTTATGCCACATTGCAGACTCACAAGACCACTGGTGGTCCATCATGGGCAACACTTTGGGAACCCCTGACTTAAATCATACCGATCTCATAGAACTCAAGAGTAGCATATATAGTTCTTTTCTCAGCTCATTTTATTCCCACAACAGCCTTGTGAGGTAGGTTAGGTGACAGTTCCAATGTCACCCAATGCATTTCTTGACAGGGTGGGAGTGGGCATTAGGAGCCAGGTTCTTTTGTCCCAAGTCAAGTACACAAAAAAATTCTGTAGCGGCGGCCATCTTAACCAGGGGTCAGCAAACTTTTGCAACCGGGGGCCGGTCCACTGTCCTTCAGACCTTGTGGGGGACGGACTATATTTTGAAAATAAATATGAACAAATTCCTATGCCCCACAAATAACCCAGAGATGCATTTTAAATAAAAGGACGCATTCTACTCATGTAAAAACACCAGGCAGGCCCCACAAATAACCCAGAGATGCATTGTAAATAAAAGGACACATTCTACTCATGTAAAAACATGCTGATTCTCGGACTGTCTGCGGGCCGGATTTAGAAGGCGATTGGGCCGCATCCGGCCCCCGGGCCTTAGTTTGGGGACCCTGATCTTAACTAACCACAGAATGGGCCTGCCTCCATGGGCGTAGCCAGGATTTCTGATGGGGGCGGCAGAACCTAAGTAAGATATGTACCGTATTTTTATTGAATTTGATTAATTTGGGTGGGGGAGCTGCCCCCCCTGCCCCCCCCAATGCCTGCCTGGATGCAATCCTATTGTTACGAAGGTTGCTCGCCATCCTCGATCTCTGCCAATCAGTAGCAAGATTTCAGAGGGTTCCAGGCGCTCACCCAGGGTGCAAATTGAGGCACAGCGGAGGCTAGTCTATTTAATACATATGGCTTACTGTACACATATTTACACCTAGAGTCTTCAATGAAGGGGGTGCAGAGCATTGTACCCGCAGAGTAATACTACTACTACTACTACTACTATTATTATTACCCCGCCCATCTGACTAGGTTTCCCCAGCCACTCTGGGCTGCTTACAGCATATCTAAAAACATAAAACTTCAAGCGTTAAAAACCTTTCGAAACAGGGCTGCCTTCTAAAAGCTGTGTAATTCTTTATCTCCTTGACATGTGAAGGGAAGGTGTTCCACAGGGAGGGTGCCACCACTGAGAAGGCCCTCTGCCCGGTTCCCTGCAACTTCGCTTCTTGCGGTGAAAGAACCTGCAGATGACCCTTGAAGGAGGACCTCAGTGTCCGGGCTGAGTTGACACTATGTCTCACTGCCCCTCTCATAGCTTCAGCAAGCTTGGGTCCAAAGCATTAGTCAGTCATGGCTCTCACGGCAGCCTCCTCCAGCCTGCGCCAAGATGGTTCTGCCTTTGTTCTCTTCTTTCCCAGAACGCCTCCAGATTTCAAAAAGGACGTTTTTTCCTTTGACACTATGTGCCCCCCATCACCTTGGCAACCTGCCAATTCTCCTTTCTCTGTCCACTCCTCAGAGAGTAGGGCTGGGGGGGGGAGGACAGTTCTTTTGCATTGCTACTGGATCTTAATAGCTCTGTGCCATTGTCCCTTCATGGTTCTGCACTTAGCTAATCCAGAAATTTCCTGCCTGGCACAGTTCTGCAGCTTGTATTTCCCTTCACGCCCCCAAATATTATCTAAATTCTAGCATTTATCAATTTATACCATTCACTAACAGACTCTGGAGCCTTAAATCTATGACACTATATAAACAGTGGGACTTTTGAAAACACAGGCTGAGGCCGTGTGGCTACAACTGAAGTCACTCTTACTCATGATGTTGATCGGAACAAAACCGAGTGGTTCGAGTGCAATTTAATTGTTTTGCAGCAGTGTGTATTTAAATAACACAGTGTTCCAGTACTTTAACCTAAAAAAAGATGTGTTCAACCGACTTCTGAGAGGCAGTCACATAGGAAGGTGCCTTATAACGAGTGGGACAATTTGTCCATGCTGCTCATTACTGAAAGGCAGCAGCCCTCCAACATCTCAGACGTTGCTATCAGTATTTGAAAGTGGGCAGTGGGTTCTTTCAGTTATTTATTTAATTTATTTACTTTTTATTGGATTCATATGCCCCTAAGGCACCCAAGGGACACAGGTGGCGCTGAGGGTTAAACCACGGAGCCTAGGGCTTGTCGATTAGAAGGTCGGCGGTTCGAATCCCCGTGACGGGGTGAGCTCCCATTGCTCGGTCCCAGCTCCTGCCAGCCTAGCAGTTCAAAAGCACATCAAAGTGCAAGTAGATAAATAGGTACCGCTACAGCGGGAAGGTAAACGGCGTTTCCGTGTGCTGCTCTGGTTCGCCAGAAGCAGCTTAGTCATGCTGGCCACATGACCCGGAAGCTGTACGCCGGCTCCCTTGGCCAATAAAGCGAGATGAGCACCACAACCCCAGAGTCGTCCGTGACTGGACCTAATGGTCAGGGGTCCCTTTACCTTTTACCTTTTAAGGCACCCAAGTCAGTTTACAATGTGATTTAAACACTAAAACAAATGCATTATTTTAAACAAAGACTGACAGAGTCCTCTCATGCCAACTGGGAGCTTGATGGTATAAATGCTTCCTGGCTTGGCCTACCTTGTCTCTGCCTTCTCTCGGGAAACAGGCCTTCAGCCGCACTAGGGAAGGTGGGATAGGAGCTGGCGGGCCAACATTTATCTCAGGCCAGCAGGGCAGTCTCCTGGGGATGGAGGCACTTTGCCCCCTCCCCCAAGTTTTTAAGGAGGGTGCTGAGCCTCCTCAATATCCAACAGGACGTCACACGCAGAATGTCATGCTGTGCTGCCGGCCTCCTCAATTGCAGATGCAAGCCAGCACTAATGTCTCAGGCCATAGGTGGTTCTGTGAGGAGCTATTGATAAGTGTGCTCCATAACCTGGACTCCTTGGCTTGGTTCTTTGCCTTCTGCCTTTCAAAACTTGACTTCCTTCCCCCTCTTTCTGCAGTTCCTTAAATTTATCTTTAATATCTTCCACATATCCAAATTAACTTCATTTGCTCATTTATTCATCTTCTTTAAATATATACTCTTATGAAACTGCAGTTTATTACAATAATCCTGCCAATGTTCTTATCTGTTTACAATTTATCTGTAATTATTCAATAAACCATTTCTATTCTTTTATAAAAAGTTTGTTACCTTGATTTCTTATTCTTCTGGTAAATTTCACCATTTCTGCATATTCCATAAGTTTTTGTATCCATTCTTCCTTTGCTGGGACTTCTCATTCTTTCCATTTTGGGGCAAGTAACATATCGTTGCTACCCAGTTGAACAGTATGGGAGCAAATGGGTACAGGGCCATCTTGAGCAGATCACGCGCCCTGGTGCTGAGGGGCGGAGATCGCTCCGCCGCCCGCCCCGCCCTCGCAGGGCGCAATTGGTTCCCTCCTTGCCAGGCTGGCACCCAGCTTACCAGCCCCGCGCCATGGTGCACTGCACCACCGGGGGTCTACGAAGAGCCGGCCCTGAATGGGTAGAGACTTTACATTGTGTCTTCTCCAACGTTCATGTCGATGTCATGTGAAGGTCTCCTCCTTACAAAGCTCTTCCGGCTGTAATACAGTGGTAGAGCGCACACTTTGTATGTAGGAGAGGACTGTGTGATATTGTGGGCTACGACACTCAGTGTAGCCCAGCTCCTTGATCTCATGTTGTTCAACACAGGAACGAAGAGCACCCGACTGGGGCTGCTGATGCTGGCCTTTTCTTTTCTTTTTATCTGCAATAGCAAAATATTTTAACTAGTTACCGGCCCCACCTCACATGTGACAGGACATACTTATCTTCTTGCTCCTGTTGGAGCCACAGGTCAGTTGGACAAAGTCAGAACTAACATCCTTTTTCGTGACAGTATGTTTCAAAGCCAAAGACTGTAGGGGAGTGAAGTCATAATTGTTTGTATTGTTTTCAGATACCTCTGTGCAGCATGGAATTTGTACGCAGCAGAAAGTGGCATCTCCAAATGGGTTGTCTCTTGATGGTGAATTTAGTTTTTGGCAACCTGGAATATCAAAAAGAAGCCCTTGCCGGCCTGGGAGAGATTGATCATCATTGTTGGGAAATCTCCTCTCGTAGGCTGGTGGAAGTGAAGAAACTCAGGGTGTCAAGCACAGTTACTGCTTTCTGGGAATTCATGATGTTCTTAAAAGAGTCGTCTAAACCCAAGCATAATGACATCTTCAACAGTTTAGCTCAGAACTTCTGGGATATGTATGTAGACTGTGTTCTCTCAAGGTCTCACGGGATGGGCAGGAGACAATTAGTATCCGCAGATAATACTTTTACATATGGACAGAAAGCGTCAGAAGGTAATTTTGTCATACTTACCTGTTAATAAAACACCAGATGCATGAAGTGTTATACCTGCCATGCAACTGATAACGCAGGCTGTAATCCATGAATTATTACACCAAAATAAATTTGTTACATCTTTAAGATGCCAGACAAGTCTGTGCTGTTAATACTGAAAGGCTGCTATTTCTAGATTAAGGCTATAATCTCATAGCCCAAATTTCCTAAGCGTATGTCCTGCTGAATTAAATGGGAATGAATTTTGAGTATAGACACATGTAGGATTGTGCTGTAAGGCTGTGCACTCTTTCCTGGGAATATGCCCCATTGAACACAGTAGGACTTGCTTCTGAGTAAACATGAACTGGATTGCTCTCATGAAATCAACATTTATGTGTTTTGCCCCCATTTCTTTCAACTACTAAGCATTTAATCTATCATTTATTTTTTACATTTAGATACTACCTTTTCCTCCAATGAGCTCAAGGTTCTCCGCTCCCTGTTTTATCTTCACAACAACCCTGTGAGGTAGGTAAGGCTGAGAAATGGTGACTGGCTCATGGTTACCAAGTGGGCTTCATGGCTATGAACCCTGGTCTCCCGAGATCATAGTCAAACACTATAACAATTACAGAGGTACTTTGGTTTGTGAACGCAATCTGTTCCGCGGAGGCGTTCGCTCGTTGAGGCATCCGCTCGCCGAAGGCACGCTTCTGCGCACGCACGCGCTGCGCAGATCGCTTCTGTCTGTGCTTCCGACGCCACGGAACCCGGATATAAACACTTCCGGGTCCGCGGCGTTTGTAAACAGAGGTTTTCGTAAACGGAGGTAGTAATAAACCGAGGTTCTACTGTACACAACACTAGCACTCTATGTTACACCAGCCTACCTCATCCATGTCCTACTCTGCAATTCTCCAATTTTCATAGAAATAGAACCACATACAGTATTTCACAGATGAGAACCAGGAAAAAACAAGAAAGAAAAAATGGTAACAAGGACTATCTGTACTCCTAATTGGCTCTTTCCTTCCTCTGCAGGTTTCACAAACTTCAGCTGTAGAGCAAAGAGGCAAATCCACAGAAGACACCTCACCCAGATGATTCCACATTGAATGAAACTTTCCAAAAGCACATATTTTACTGTAGATATTTCTGATAACTATTTTTTTGGCAATCTTTTTCTGTGTTCTGATTTGATAAGCACATTCTAATCATTGTCAACATGGTCTTTTATCCAATGCAAATGCTGTATGTATTTTGAATAATTTCCTGTGCTCTCTCAGGTAAATCTTTGTGTTTAATGTGTTTTTGGGAGAAAGGTTTCTCTCATTGTTAAAAGTTCAGAATGCAATGAAAACCAAATATATTTTTATATGTTAATGAATCATGGTGCTGCAGCAACAAGCATATTTTATACAGCATCTTATAAATGGTAATTTCATTTTAAAGACATACAAGGGGGGAATGTAAACCCAAAGAAATTATGCTTGATGTAATTTTCTGTGCAATCTCTAAACTAGATTTGATCACTTCTGTGGGTTATCATAAAATATCTTTTCTATGCTGTGTAGACTATTGAAATGGTGCTCTTATTCAATTCAATATCCTTCAGACTTGTAATAATCTCCCTAATATGCCACAATACAGTCTTCTCAATCTCTATTGCTTCTCTTGTGTCCGCTGAACTTTCTCCTGCTCATGGAAGAGAACAGGAAAGCTCCTGCATATTCTTCACATGCAGCGTTTGGAGTCACTTGGCGGCAATACTCTGCATTATAAAACAATGTATTAGAAGTGGGACCCATAACAAAACCTTGCAGCGTGGAATGTCCCTGTTCAGTGTTCCAGTCAGGCCTCCTTTGATGATACTCCATCCCATTCCCCTCCTTCCCCCTTTTGTTTCCCAAAAGACATTCCAGATTCAGAGGTCATTGAGCATGTTCAAGTCCACCATGGAGATGGGCCTTTTCTCCAAAATATTGCATTGAAAGAAGCCTATTGAAAACATGGTGCTATTTGCAGTGCTTTGGGTGATTTTTACCATTGCTTTCTCCAAATTACTCTTGTTCATTTTCGCTCCAAAATATGTGTCAGGCAGGGAACTAAGATGCACGTAATGTATGAATCAGTCTCTGCCTGTTTATTTAAGGTTTAAAGTATTTGCCTGTAATACATCAGTATTCCTGGATTTCTCCTATTCACCTCATTTTGAAGCAATTACTGGATTATGATGGTGATTGCTAATGCCACATTCACTTTATATCCTGAGTGGCTGTTCTCTTCCCCTTGTGCTTCAAATCCTTGTCAGTGTAAATGTCATGAGAACACACATGGCTATATGCATTTATGTTAGTGCAAAAGGACAGCAAAAAGCAAACTAAATCAACTCGGCAATGATTAGACATAATCTATATTTTTAACATAATGAATTTATTTGTTAGCATCATGATCTCCACATTATTTCTAAAGCAATATATATCTAAAAATAACTGTGCACTTAACTGGTGTGATACAAATAGGTGATTAAAATTTGTATATAAATTAACAACAAGAAAGAGGGAGCTGCCTAGAACAGCACTAGACAAGGTTTATTTTACAGATACTGAATCTTTCTTGAATTAATCCACAACTTTAACTGTTTTGATCCTCTTTAAGGCTCCACCACGAATGGAGAGCTTTCTCACTGCAAGATCTGTATCAGCTAGTGGCCCTCCAATCAATTCAGCAGGTGTACTTTCAACAGTTACTAAGCGACCAGATGCAACCTGGAAAAACAAAACACACTGCTCAGTATTCTGACAAAATGAAACAAGAGTTCTGTTTTAAAACAATTCCTTGGAAAGGAGACATTCTGAAATTCTCTTCTTTTAAAGCATATTTTGAAAGGAAATGTAAAAACTATTAGTCGACTTGTAATTGACTTTTCTCATTCATGCTTTTATTATTTGTTTTTCAAACATGCATTCTGAAACATACACCAGAAGCCTTAGGTTTGAAGTGTGTGTGTGTGTGTGTGTGTGTGTGTGTGTGTGTAATGAAAGAGATTGATCATAAATTCAAATCTTATTTCTGCTATCTATGCTTCCTGTCATACTTCTTCCTTAACCCCTTATTACTGCTGATCTCTAACAAATAAAAATATTTTATATGCTCTTTTCTCTAACACATAAGTTATTGAAGAGGCTGCTTGATACCACAGAGCTTACACTTACACCTCCATTAGCATGATAGAGCCATAGATTAACTATGCTGGTGAACTGATGTTTTGTTTGAAAAAGTGTTTCAGTATGATGAATATTATTGCACGCCACCCCCAATCTCCAAGCAGTGCGAGATTTCAGGGGTTTCAGGTGCTTACCCAGGGTTTGTGTTTTCTTTGGGAATGAGGCACAGCAGAGACTGTGGTGTCTTTATGAAAAATGGTTTACTTACACATATATACAACCCGAGCCTACAATGGAGGGGTTCACGGCATCAACACCCTCAAAGTGCCTTGCTTCCCCCCTAGCCACAGCCTTGGAGTCAACAGAATTTGAACATTGCTCTCAAACATTTCTCTGACCCCCTCTCCAGATTGCTGCTTTACTTCTAGGTCACATCGCCCACTTGCTGTCTCACGCAGAGCCCCTTTCTTATATTTTAGCACTTGCTGGATCCAGGGGTTAAGAAGGATTTCACATACAGCCTATTTCTTCCCTCTGCCCCCAAACTCATAAAAATATAGTGAAACACTTGCTGTAATAATAATAATAATAATAAAATTTCATCCTCAGAATTTTTAACCTTGGATATACATTTCTAACAGCCTACTTCCTCCCCACCAAATACACGGCACTACCCGCCAAAGAACAATAATCTGTCACGAAAGGTACAAACAAACAACAAAATACAGCTTCCCTGCAGAAAAATAACAGACAAGTTAGCAAAGGCATTAGAACACGCATAATCAAAAACCAATTAATAAAACGCAATTACACTTTTAACCTTAGCTTAGTACGGTAACCGCTTATTCCTTTCAAGCAAGCTTCCAGTTCATAAGGATCTCTTCAAGCCTTCCTCCTCCTTGGGGCACACTCCTTGTTACAGTTCTGCATCCCAAAGCAGCTTACCCAGTCCCCAATCCTTGGCATACCCAAGTTAATGGGTTTTCAACATGTTTAAGCCAGGATGCAGGCCTCAGTACCAAAGCTGCATTACCCAAAGGCCTTGCACATCCTTTCCCTTGTGCTACTGCAGCACAAAGTGGTTTTCAAACACACACACAGTTTTCTGAACAATTCCTAAAAATCAATAAACAGCAATATAGCCTGGCTTAGATTTTTAACACTTTCTGGATCCAGGGGTTAGAAGGATCTTGCATACAGCCTACTTTTCCACCCCTAACTCATAACAATATAGAGGATACTTGCTCTGCTGGAAAGAAAACAAACATTTTGCATTCTTAGAATTTTCAACTTTAGATAATACTTTTGTAACATTTTATACTTTTGAAATTCATATTTAAGATTTGTAAGAATTTACTTACAGTTGTATTTAGGCCTTTAATGTCAGTTGGATGGAATTTTGCGTTGCAAGGTTTTACCTTTGTTCTAGAATTTTCTATGGCTTTTTCCTGAATCCTTTTCGCTTTCTATAAAAATTTCAAAAAGGGGTGAGGGATAAATGACATGGCAAAGTCAAATATCTCTTTTTACCGTCTTTTTAATTTTTAGCCTTAACACATTAATAGACTTACTATACAAATAGGGATGTTTCAGACTGTGTATCTTTCCAAGTATGGTGATGTAAAGTAATACAAAGAACTAGCAATTAACTAAGTATACAAGCAAGTACATTGTACATAAATGCCCCTTCCTTACAAGTGACTGAACAACCTCACACTGTCCAAAGAGAAACTGAAGGAATTACTTTGAACATATTTAAGACATCAGTTTAGCACATCTGCTTGTACAAACCTTCCTATTCTTAATTTTCAAGTTTAATCTATTTATCCTGAAAATATAAATTATACAAAATAGAAAAGAGGATCCACAATAAATATCTATTTAATAGCTTAAAATAAATATTAATTGGAGCTAAAATCATCCCAAATGCAGTATTCACAATATCCTTACCTTTAAAGTCTCATAATTTGATGTCCGGGCCAAGAAACTTTCCCAGGACTTACTGACCATTTCCTTTTGCTTATGGAGGGATTGAATCTAGGGCGTGAAAGAAATTAAGGAGGAAATTAAAACCTCTCATTCTTCAAAAGTGTCTTTAGTGGCACAGTTCAGATATGGAATCCTATTTTGTAGTTCAGAGCAGAGCTCTGGTCACTGTAGGCACCAATATCACTACACCTACAGTTTGTTTGCAATTAGCTCCCTCCCCAAAAGTGGAGTTACAGGTAGGTAGCCGTGTTGGTTTGACACAGTCAAAAAAAAAAATCCTTCCAGTAGCACCTTAGAGACCAACTAAGTTTGTCATAGGTACCTGGGTATCTATTGTCAGATACCTGGGTATCTGGGTATCTGAAGACGTGTGCATGCACACGAAAGTTCATACCTATGACAAACTTAGTTGGTCTCTAAGGTGCTATTGGAAGGATTTTTTATTTTTATCCCAAAAGTGGAGATTCTGAGTATAGACTCCATAGGGGAGACAATAATTTATTAGTTTTTAAAGAAAAAGCACTTCTTATAAATATGTGTTGAAAGGGAGTTTATTTCTTTTAAAAATGGTTCCCTCTCACATGCTGCTTCTTTGCTTACCTTGGCATAACTTTTTTCTTCTTCTCGAAGTTCCTGGTATTGTTGGCTTTCCAGCATTTCAGTCTGGAGCGAGATAACCATCTTTCCAACGTTTTCAAATGCTTCGGTAATAACCTGCAGTGCTTCATGGTCAGGAGTTACGGGTTTGATGTTTTCTTTTTTAAGTTCTGCATATATCTCACTCCAGATTTCACCTACCTTTATTAACAAAAGTGGTGCTTTTAAAAAGCTACATAATTTATCAATACCAAGGACAGCTAACTCTTTTTGGGCAAAGATCCAGAAAGAGCCACTTTTGACTCTCTGTTCAAGTATCTATATATTCATGAAGTTTAAAGAGAAAGCTAAGTGTAATCACAGGCAAAAGTCTGGCATTTTAAATTCTAACAATGTGTCTTGCATTGTGGCTGCAAAGGAGTACATGTGTAGTGCTTCAGATTATTAATTGTACTAGTTCTAACAAACAAAACCATAAATAACAAATCACATATTAAACAAGCGCTTACCTTGAAGTCAAGATATCTACGTATGATAGCAAGTGTAACAAAATCCTTGGCGGAGAGGCCAGGCAAATTTTCAAAGCCTAAAGTAAAGCATTAATAATTACTCTTAGAGAAATATTATTTCTGTATTGAGATTTACACTGTCACAAGGCAATTTCAAAGTGGACACGTTAGCAAAACTATGTGATCCTGCCAAGAATATTGGAAACTCCTGGCTTAGACAGCCATAATAGCTGGTTGACAAGGCGATACAGGATTTTTCTTTTCTTAGTTCTGCAGTTGCAGACGCAGATGAACTTGCCAAACTTGTCTTTAACTCTTGATTATTCATTCTTCTGTTTATGCATGCTGTCTTTGGTTAAATAACATAAATTGTTTTACTGTTGTTTTACTGTTTTATATCCACCCTCTTAGAAATTAAAGTATATGGAAGGGGTATTGTAAAATGCAGGAAATAAGTTCATGGCCTTTACCTAATTTACATATTACACAATAAATCTTTGCTCGCATGTTTTCAGCAACATCCATAACAGCAATAGTGGGCCAACTGGCAGGCATTGGAATAACTTCTTGCTTTCTTTGGAACTTGCCAACCAATGGCTTCTTTGTATCTGCAGAGGGAAAATTTCAGTGTTAGATTCCACTCATCATCAGATATTCAGTAATTATAATACTTTCACTGAAAGAGTGTACCGTACTTTTCTGTGTATAAGACCAGATTTTTTTCTTATGTGGGATTGTTTCATCACATGTCTGTATTTACATTCCAACTCTGTTGGAAGTCATGGGAGCAGAAGTTGTTTTTACACTGTTCCATTCTGTTGTATTTTTGTTTTCCCTTCTCTCCGAGGAAGAGAGAGAGGAGCCATGTTTTTCCTTTGTCCTGATTTGTATATAATAAAGTAGCTTAGTACTCACACCTTGAGCCTAGCTCTGCTGTTGTTGACTCTGCTAAGTCAATGTGTGCTCACATCCCAAGGCATGAGTCACGGAATCACGTTGGAGAAGAAGATTGATGGATCTCCCGAGTGGCACACAGAAGGGAGAGACAGGCTGGAACGTATATGTCGTTTGCCTGGGGGCCTGTCCTGCCTCCTGGCGACCCCCCGACAGGGTCGTCTTATACACGGATAGTGCAGAGGTGGGATGGGGGATTGGTTGCTGTCATGAGCAGATTTTCTGTGGCAATTGGGCAGGTGATTGGTGGCTGTGGCAAGGGCTGTTGTCGATTGGCTGTTGCTGCGGCAATTGGGCAGGCGATTGGCGGGTGCTGTTGGCGAGCAGGCAGCCGATTGGTGGGTGTGGTGACGTGCATGATTGCCATCATTGGTGTGGCGGGTGAGTGATTTTTTGCAATCCCCTCCGCAAAAAATCTCAACAACTCTGGGCAATCCTCCCCCCCCCAAAAAAATCTCAACAACTCTTGGCAATCTCCCCCCATTTTCTTAATTTTGTATCCCCAAAATAGGGGGCGTCTTATACGTTTCCGAGCACAGTTCAAAGTGTTGGTGCTGACCTTTAAAGCCCTAAACGGCCTTGGTCCAGTATAACTAAAGGAGCGTCTCCACCCCCATCGTTCTGCCCGGACACTGAGGTCCAGCTCCGAGGGCCTACTGGCGGTTCCCCCATTGCGAGAAGCCAAGTAGCAGGGAACCAGGCAGAGGGCCTTCTCAATGGTGGCACCTGCCCTGTGGAACGCCCTCCCATCAGATGTCAAAAAGGAAAACAGCTACCAGAGTTTTAGAAGACATCTGAAGGCAGCCCTGTTTAGGGAGGCTTTTAATGTTTAAAAAATTAGTGTATTTTAATGTTTCTGTTGGAAGCCATCCAGAGTGGCTGGGGAAACCCAGCCAGATGGGTGGGGTATAAATAATAAATTATTATTATTATTATTATTATTATTATTATTATTATTACATGGGGGCATGTTAAACACAAAAAAATACGGTACTCTGTTATATGTCATTTAGGTATTATCTATTAAAATGTATTGAGACATGCAATTTTTTAAAATGAGTATATATATATATAACAGTCTCCACTGACCTTCATTCCAAGGAAACCAAACACGGGGTAAGTGCTGGAAAACCCTGGAGTCTTTCACAGTTCAGATACAGGGGTAGCATAAAACAATATCAAACTTCAGGTGCATGACAATGTCTTTCTTATTCCAATATACATTTTATGCTACTGTTTGGGTTTCTGTTCAGTTTTATGGTGAGTTTTTATTGTTTTATCCTCTGTATGCTTTATTTTTATGTATGCTGTATAGAAATGTGAACACTTAAGAGATATATAAATACCACAGACAAACAACAAAATATTTCATATATAAGAGCCTCTATTCCTCAGAATTATTACCTGGCCCGCTTGACTTGACTGAGCCAAGCATTTTTAAAAATACAAAACGTATTGAAGAAATTCTTACAACTCTTCACATTTCTCCACAACAGCCCAAAAGCAACAATTGTTTGTAATAACTGGTTTTCAGACTACTCGATCCCTATTATGATGAGGGTGTTTATGTATATTTTTGTGAGTCAAAACTTGGCAATGGTGTTTGTTTTAATTCATGAATTATATCGAGGGCTTTCTGAGATGAATACTGGGCTTCAAATCTAGCACCATTAATTTGAATGGAGAATGAGAACAGAATACTGGTTAGGAAACAATGTTTACTATACTCTGTACTGACTTTATTACATTGTTTCACTTTTACTTATACAAAATGTTATTTTCCAAGAAACTGTTTATGTTTAGGGAAAATAAATTTAGTTTTTAAATAATATGTATAAAGAGTGGTATTGAGTGAAACAGATTTACCAAGCAAAGCTACCTCAATCAATCAATCAAACAAACAAACAAACAAACTAATAATAGATGCTCTGTGCAAATGCCATCTGGTGGTCAAACTAGTACTGTAGCAGAATAAAGTATTTTCAGTCATGACTGAACTAGGGTTCTGTTCTGTGTGACCAACGTATTTATTTATTTCGACCTCATAATATCTCCAACAATTAGCACAGGTCAAACCCCTGTCCTTTTGAAAAAATAGGATGTGCATCTTGACATAATTAAGTGTTTATACTAGAAGTAGCACCCAACCACAAAAGTATACCATTTTCCATCAGGGAGGAGAAAGCAATTAATCACCCATTCCTCTATGTTGCTGCTACGGTACAATCAATTTGGCATACCCCTCCCTGCATTTTTCTAGCAATGGCCCCCTCCCGACTGGATAACAACACTGGACTACACTGCAGGGTTGCCATGCACTATTGTGTCTCACACCACCACTCAGCAATATTAGCATAGCGATATTGGGCTACTTTGCTGAACCGATGTTACCCATGCTTTCTCAACAACAATACCCCCTTCCCCTTGTAATGCAGGTGTATTAATTTTATTTATATTTGCATTTGCAAATTTTTAAAACGGTTTTTTTTGCATTAAATTCTACATAAGATAAAAATTTACTCCTTTCTTTGCTGCTTTTTTTTTTTTTTTTTTGCTTCTTAGTAAACATGCTTCTGTCTTATCATAGCTATGCTAAATCCTGAATTTCAAAATTATTTTCTCTGGGCAACAACCCCCTTATCTACTAGGGAAAGTAAAAACAAAAAGAAGCCCAATTTCAGAATGAACCAGAAAGCCCCTTCATCATAATGAAAAAAATAGTTTCTTCATTGTCCCAACCTAGAAAAATTATGGAGTGATACATACACCAAGAAAGACTCAAACACAGAGACGTACCTAGGGGTTGGCAAAACTGCCCCTGCTGGGGGTGCAGGCTGGGGGTGTGCGCAAAAATTGCGGTGCTGCTTGGTGCCCCTGGGCTGCCAGTTACTGGGCAGCCTGTTCTGTGGCCACCGTAACCTTGGAAATTAGTGCCTGCCCATTTTGCTTCGTAGTTTTTGTTCCACAAAGGCTAGAGATTTTTTTTTTGTTTTTTGTTTGTTTTTAATGAAAGCTCAGAGTCTGGAAACCCTGCCAGCTCTGAGTATGGCACAGCTGCAGTCCCCTTACCCCGCTCTCCATGTTCCTGCATATAATCACGCTTAGAAAAAAATCAGCTCTTCTTAAAACTTCAGTGATTCTCTTAAATTTACAACTACTATGATATTAAAATACTTGGCAATCTAATACTTACCAACAATTCTCCCAACTTCATCATGTTTCACTCCCATCTGAATCTCTTCTTCTCTCCATAACTTTATTAATAAATTGGCTGCTGTTTGGTCTTTTTTCCCTCGCCAGGTATTGATATGAGAAGCAGTTTTAGGGTTGTCACAAAATTCAACTAATATCCCAAGTATTAGATTGCAAACATTCTTTTGATTTAACTTTGCAGAAGAAAAACAAGGACATAATTTTAAATCAAATCCCTAATAAATTTTTATATATACCGTATAAAAAACTTTGAGCATTAAAACCCTGATCTAGTGGCCCAATGAATACACAGACATTCAAATGCACAGATGGATTCTCCCACACACTTCAATGTCAATGAATACTTTGAATGAATTGGAATTCATGCAAAGCTGGGTTGTGAAAGGAATAAGGCATCTCTTATTTACATATGTAGAGGAAATCCACAGAGCTTTGAACTGGAGCTCAGTTGTTAACACTAACTACCTATTTTTCCATTATAAAACCTGTAGATGCATGAAGCAAATATTTTAGAGGGCGGACTTTGCTGAAGTGTACAATATATGAGGATGGACAGAAAAATGTCTGAGCAATACTTGTTAAAAGTTGTATGGAATTATTAGGCTCTTTGTCTTTTCCAGTTCTGGGGATGTGATATTTTGAATGGAATCTGATTATCAGGTGCAGAATTTTAAATCCTGAAAATCTTTGTCCCCAGTTTAAATAAGTGAAATGCAAGTTTTCTGCTTTTCTCATTTTAGAAATATGTTTGAAAATGTAATCACTACAAAAGGTCTGTTCAAACCCTCTGCATTTGTACTCCACATTGTGTTCATACTTGATTGTATTTTAAGGCTTCCACGTTCCTCCACCTGTGTAATCCTGCATTTTAGAGTGTGAGTCTGTAGGCAGGTCCTTCTTTTTTATCTAAGTACTGTACACTGCCTACTATAAGGGACGCGGGTGGCGCTGTGGGTTAAACCACAGAGCCTAGGGCTTGCCGATCAGAAGGTTGGCGGTTTGAATACCAATGATTGGGTGAGCTCCCGTTGCTCTGTCCCAGCTCCTGCCAACCTAGCAGTTCGAAAGCACGCCAAAGTGCAAGTAGATAAATAGGAACCGCTCCAGCGGGAAGGTAAGCAGTGTTTCCGTGTGCTGCTCTGGTTTGCCAGAAGTGGTTTAGTCATACTGGCCACATGACCCGGAAGCTGTACGCCTGCTCCCTTGGGCAATAAAGCGAGATGAGTGCCACAACCCCAGGGTCGTCTGCAATTGGACCTAATGGTCAGGGGTCCCTTTGCCTTTACCTTACACTGCCTACTATATTATACAGTACCCTTGATTTGTATCTCTTTTTAAGTAGGTGTTTCAGATTAAAGTATGCAAATTGAACATGTTTGTGCAAAATATGAGCATTTGAGGTTCTATTAATTTACTTCACTTCAAAGCATGTATTTCTTGGAGCAGATTTACTGTTTCCATAATTTGCATTATTTTGGTGCAGAGTATGAACAGACCCTAATGTTGTGCAATTTGTCATTCCCAAGACAGACAGATGCCAACAATTCCCTAAGGTCTGTTTCCTGAGGCAGTGGCTCCTAGTTGCTGTGCATGTACAGTGCAGACTTTCTTCATGTTTTGCTTCTTTGTAAATAAAACTGTGCCCATTTTCCATCTGTAACTACAGACTGCAAGGCACCACCTCTGTTATGGGAATAACACATTTTCATTTTCAGAGCAAAGAGTCATACTTGGCACATGGAAAAATTGTGTGTGCGCATTTAGAGTCTTTACTATAGCAGTGTAGATTGTGGTTGCATGAGCATCACAGATGCACATCAAGTATAGTCTGACAGGGAGCACAACAATGGACATATAGCTGAAACCTGATACTTCAGCAAGAGTTACAGGTGGTTTTCCAATAGATAGTACTCACAACAAGCAAATCCAGGAGAGTGAAGAGGCCTTCTCTTTCAATAAAATAGTCCTCTAAAATAGTACAGCCCATGACACAGCACCTTAAATGAAAATAATTTCGGTTCATTTAATCTCTTTTGCTTACTCTCAGAACACACATGGGATTTACACTAACACATTAAAAATGGGAAAATATCAAATTTGGGTGCTTCTATTTTACAGTGGTACCTTGGGTTACAGACGCTTCAGGTTACAGATGCTTCAGGTTACAGACTCCACTAACCTAGAAATAGTACCTCAGGGCAAAAGATTTGGGGCATAATATTGAATATGATGCGTGGTTGAAATTATGGAATCAAACTTTAAGATTTACAGCATGTACTGCCTTGAAAGAAAATGTATATAAGATGATGTACAGATGGTATTTAACTCCAGTTAAATTAGCTAAAATGTATAGAATGAGTGATAAAAGTTGCTGGAAATGTAAAGAGAAAGATGGTGAATTTTATCATATGTGGTGGACATGCGAAAAAGTTAAAAGATTTTGGGAAAGTTTATATAACGAATTGAAAAAGATGTTTAGATATACTTTTCCAAAAAAACCAGAAGCATTTTTGTTAGGAATAATGGGAGGAGAGATTAGAAAAGAAGATCAAACACTGTTTATGTATGCAACAACCGCGGCTAGGACTTTGTTAGCCCAAAAATGGAAATTACAGGAATTACCTACAATTGTGGAGTGGCAGATAAAAATGATGGACTATGCTGAACTTGCTAGATTGACATGCAAGATTCGTGACCAGGGGGAGACAAGGTTTCAAAAGGACTGGAGTAAATATGTGGACTATATGGAGAAAAACTGTAGATCATTAAAAACTCTCGCAGGATTAAAATAAACCTTACGAATTGACCAATATGTCAAAAAAGGAACTGCAAAAAAGGGAATTAACAAGAAACCCGCATGAAGGGAGGGGGGGAAGTCATAGCTCGGCGGAGCAAGGTAAAAGATGTGAATATAAGATTTTGTATAAAAGATTGGTTTTGTTAATTTGTTGAATTTGGAAAATTGGAATAAAATGTATTTAAAAAAAAAAGGAACAGGTAACATGAATAAAAAATAGGTACAGGAGAAAAAAAAGAAAAGAAAAAGAAATAGTACCTCAGGTTAAGAACTTTGCTTCAGGATGAGAACAGAAATTGGGCTCTGGCGGTGCGGCGGCAGCAGGAGGCCCCATTAGCTAAAGTGGTACCTCAGGTTAAGAACAGTTTCAGGTTAAGAACGGACCTCCAGAATGAATTAAGTTCTTAACTAGAGGTACCACTGCATTACATTAATTTGAATGTAATGAATGTTATAAAAGGATATATGATACAAATTTCAAAACAGATAAAAAAACTTCAATCAAATCAAAGGTGTTCATATTGTGATAACATAAAAAGGACAACTCCTACCCCACCCTATTAAAGATCAACACCAAATGTAGGCTTGGGCATAGTTTAATCATGCCCTATAACCCCAATTAAGACCCAAATGTTAGGGTGAACAGAAACATCTTTGTCCGCCACTTAAAAATGGGTAATGATGGTGCCATGTGTATCTCTCTTGGGAGAGCATCCAGCCACCACTGAAAAGGCCCGTTCTCATGTTGCCACCTTCCACACCTCCCTCAGAAAGACTCAGTTGATGAATGCAGGGTCCACGTAGGTTCATATGGGGAAAGGTGGTCCCATGGTTGATGGTACTGAAAGCTGCTGAGAGCTTAGGGAGAATTAACAGGGTCACACTCATGCATCTCTCTCTCCCAACAGAGGTCATCATATAGGGTGACCAAAGCAGTTGCCACACTGTACAAATACCGGGCCTAATCCCCAAATGTAATGGATGAAAAAGTACACAGAACTTTACTGCTACATTTGGAAGGCAGCCTCATTGGGGTACTATGTAGTTTTATATTCAAGTATATTTCTTCCTTTATATAGAACTTACTTGATTTTTTTTTTTACATTTCAGTATACTCTTGACTGACAGATAATCAAAGATAATCCAAGAGATTAACAAAATGGATTAAAAAAAAGAAAAATGTAGTAGTCATTGTCAATTCATTAGCATTTCAACTCACAGAAACCAAAGATATTCAGAGAATGTAAAGTGTGCAGTTATAAGGAGACATAATCGTGTGGCACTGTGCATTTACATTACTCTTGCGATGCTGAAAATCCTCTTTACAGACAGTGGCGGAGCTTCATGCTCCAGCACCGGGGGGCAGAGAGCAGGTGGGGGCATGGTGCGCCACCTGCGGGGGTGTGGCGCCCAGTGTGAGCGGGGGGCAGCCGTGATGTCACCCTGCTGGGATCACGCTGCCGGGAGCGGTACGCTCCCCCTGCACTCCTCTTCCTCCGCCAGTGTTTACAGAAGGTCACAGTAAAAATAGCTGAACATACCATAAGCAGTCCAGAGCAGTAAAAAGCAGATGATTATGACCCAATCCACTATAGAATTTCTTTGATTCCATCTTCATAAAAGGAATAAGTGTATCTACTCCTTCCCATCCAAAGAGTTCCTGTTTGATATATATCAAAGCCATTTTAATCTAGAAAAACTGTACACATTCATAATAATTTACACTACACTTAATCATTATTATAACCATCACATTCATTCTCTGTAGTTTTCTATGATTGGAGAGACCCAGAGGCAAGCCATCTGTTATCATATGACATATGAAAAGCAGCCTACTTCTGCCAGTTTAGAACCCTCACTCAAGCATCCTGACGCTACCGAGGAAAGGAAGATTGAAGAGGCTTATCATTTTATTTTTTTTACCCTCTTAGGGAACAGAGGGTCCCAGCAAGATTAATTCTTGCCAAATGGAATAAGACGTATCTATGCTGTTGGCTAAGCCTTTGGATCTTCCAACTGGTTTTCAAAGTCCCTTCCACTCCAAACAGCTAGGGAAGGTTAACTACTTGTAACATTTTAAGATTTAAACAAGTAGGGACTAAGAGCACATGACCTATAGGCAGAAACCATAAATACATAACTTCTTTTGCTTATACGTTATAATATTAGATTCCAAGATTTTAAAAACAATGAGAAAATACTAACCTTTCTATGAAGGTTATTTTCACAAAGAGTTGACAAGAGAAGTAAAACATCAGTCTGAATTTCTACCACAATGGCACTTTCTGGATAATTCTTTGTGGTATTCTTTAAGATACCTAGCAGAATAAATAAATGTATAATATCAATTTTACTCCTCCAGAAAAAATGTTTCACATAGTTTGGCCAAAATACGCAGAGTTACTTTAGGTACCGTTAAGGGCTCGTGTGTGTTGGTTTTTTTTAAGGTTAAAAGCCCTGTTACACACACAAATTCTTTGGATAATAGCTATAGTTCTTGATATGTATTTAAATTGGCATCCCAGTGTATTACTGTGTACTGAACCCAATATACTGATTTGATCTTTCCTTTCATGTAAATTCAATCAGCAGGGTTGCGCTCTTAAAGTGAAAACAGAAAGAACACAGATGAAATGTCTGCTCAAGAAAACATGCTCGGATTTTCATGCTATGAATCTGCATTGCTATTCAGGAACTGGAGCCAATATGTGAAACCTTTGGGCAGTGAAATTCTGCATAATGTATTGAAAGGGTGGGGAAAAGGAAGATTGGTTATTAGAGATTAAAAAGTAAAGTTTCAATAGAGAGTAGAAATGAAAGCTGGAGAAGTTAAGTTCATCAATTCAGGCAAAGGTAGCAAAGACTATTTAATATATACCTCACCTAACAGTTGATTAATTGCTCCCTGATCACAAAGATCAAAATTTACATCATCATCACAAAGGGACACAACAGGATTCAGTACTTTCAAGGTGTAGCGCATCTGTGCAAGCTTGGTGCCACGACCGCCAGTACCATGGAAGCTGTTACCTTGAGCAAAGAAAGGATCTGCAAACAAACAAAAACAAAGCATCTTCTTTTGCAATAGAGTGTGTTTAGGCTATGGCAAGGTCTTTTGTGTAAATATGATTTGAATAATATTGCAGACTTTAACACTGTACTTTGTTAACTTAACATACATAACCAACCAGTGTCTGCAACATAAGACATTTCATGGTTGATCATCATAGATTTACTGAAATACTTTCTCATGGCTCCCTGGTGTTAATTTGTGCGGGGAAAAGAAATACAGTACTGAGAGAAAGGAATGTACTACACATGAGACCCAATTCAACTGCATAGTGACAGAGGGCATAAGGCAATGTCTGCACTTCCCCTAACATAATGAAGAATCTAAGTATACCAGTCCAGACTGTTTCCTGTTTCTTTCATAAGCATGTTGATCCTATACTTGTAAGCTGATTTACTACAGTTCCTACAACTGTGATAAGGTTTAATATTGATCCCTGGCATGTCAGGTCTACTACTGGTCTTTGATAATAGAGTGAGAAATATTCAAAGAAAACTACATTTTAAAAAACTGTGCTTGTTTTACAGCCTGCCCAGTGTTGCAGTGTTCATGCAACTGCGGTTCAATGCAACAGTCAAATCTGTAATTTATTTGTTCAAAACTACTGATTTTCAGTTTTCTGTCACTGAATACAGGCAACGACTGATTAACATCATAGCTGCCAAGTTTTCCCTTTTCTCGCGAGGAAGCCTATTCAGGATAAGGGAAAATCCCTTAAAAAAAGGGATAACTTGGCAGCTATGATTAACATGCATCTGAAAGATGCACGAGTGTGCATGTGCACACAGCACCAAACCTGGAAATGACAAAAAAGTCACAAAAAATGGTGGAATGGGGGTGGAGCAGGGGCTGGGAATGGAACCCTGCACAAAATGGTTGTTGACTGTAATTCAGCACCAGCGGTAGACACAACACTGAAAATAAATTAAAATATAAGATAAAAATATGTTTAAAGGCTTTGCTTAATTATAATAATAAGATTCTAGCTTAAACAAATACATCCTGCACTGTTTCCAAAAGACACAAGCATGACTGCTGAATATATCATGCACAGACTATAAAGCACCATGCCATGTACAAGGCCAACATTATGTAATAACTGAGAAAGCTACACTTTGCAAGGTGCCTTGATGTTACAAAACTGAGACCTCAGAGCACCTTGCACCTGATGTCATTGTGACATCAGAAGATTTGTAGGTGGGAAGCTGTGCCCACCTGTCAAATTTGGTCCATGGGGCTGATCCTAATATGGATCTGACTCATGGAATCAGAAAGCTTCTCCACTCCTCATCTAATTGGTACTGAGCTTCATGGTCACCATGTCCTTGGCAATCCTGAAAACAATTCCTCACCTACAGAATAGTGAGGACTTACAATACTTTCATATGTAAAATTAGGAAATGGATTCTCTAAGCTTCTTGTTTCTCTAAGTACAGGCATTAAGCATAATAAGTGATATGATTTAAGTACAGTAGTTCTATCCCACCTACTCACCATTGCCCATGCACCATTCGAGAAACATGAGAAGGCGAGTATTTCCTTTGCACGTCATGTAGTCATCTACCAACAAGGGAGCCATTGTAGCTAAGGTTGCAATTGCAAGGAGCTGTAACTCTTCATACTGGGCAGCAGACATGTCAACCACTCCTGGCTTTTCATTTGGTTTTAAATAATGAAACAAGGCCAATATAACTTTACCCTCTTGTAGCAGCTAAACAATGGAAGGAGATATGATATAAAACGTCACTGAAAAAGTAAAAAATAAATCTATAGAAGTGAAGCAAAATGTTCCACTTTTATAGAACTTGTACTTAATGTTTCTGTTCTGAGGTGCCACTGGTAAGACCAATGGTCATCCTATTGTTATGTCATAGCAAGTGCCTGGCAAGAATGTGTTCCATTTAAAAAGCAATCTAAAAATTGTCAGAAAACCGTCCACTCGGTTTCTGTAATAGGCTGAACTTGGAAGTCTGATTTATATACGTATTGCCATAGCACTTTCAGATTTGCTTGTGCACATTCTTCTAAGTATAGCTTAGCCTCACAGCATATTTCAAATAAAAATTGTATTGTAGTGAGAAAACAGTACAGTAGTAAGTTTCAAGTTACACACTGGCGTATAATATTTATGTATTTAATAAAAGTATATACCACTGGATTGTAGAAAAAAACTGTGTAAACACAGATAATTAAAATGATTCATGACTAAATAATCACATATATCTTACCTGTACGATACATAAATCTTTCGCTAGTACAGTAAGCATGTTAAGCAGTAACTTTTTCAACTCAAAATCTTCGTAACAGTAAGTCAGCCTGAGGTTCTTTACCAAAGGATTATGACTTTTTACTGTGAATGAAACAAAAAGATTCTTGGTAAACTAATTAACTGTTTACTGATAAACTGAAGTATCAATTACTAAAAAGTTATACTGCTTACCTTCAAAATAAGTGGCAAACAATATTAACAGCTTGGCAAACCCTGTTTCCTAAAAAATACACACAAGTTACAGTGGGGGGTGGGGGTGGGGTGAAACAGTGTAAGTGTTACTACATTCATGTAAGTAGGGTACACAAATAATAAAAATAACAAATGGTAGATTACTTTTAGCTTTACTAGAAAATACTAAACCTGGTAGGGGTTTTAGTGTAGTTTTTCACAAATAACTGGACTTGTTATGAATTGCCCAAGTAATTGAAAGGCAGTTGAAAATGGTTAAGTACCAAGATCCTATGTCAGAAGACAGGACATAAAATCTTATGAGATTAGGAGATGAGAAATGGCCCCACTCGCAAGGCATATCTTAATTTCCTGGAACAGAGACTATGTTCGTACAGACAACCTTATGGACAGAGACCAATTAACAAAGAAAGCAGAAGACTGAAGAAGAGAAAGAGATACCCCCAGGAGCCCTAAAATAACTAAGCAACACACAAGTCATGTTAAGAAACACCCCAGAGGACATTGCCAACTACAAAATCCTAAGAAACATCTTTTTGAAAGACAACTGAGTAACACAGTACATTTCAAGGAAGGGGATTTGTTTCTATATTTGACATGCTGACACAAACGCACTAGCAGACCACAATAATACAATCATTTCTTTTAAAAGTCCTTTCAAAATACCAGGGAAAAATGGGCCTACAAAACTCAAAATTGTGTACTGTATAGTATACATACAATCATTGGTGCTCCTGGGTTCTGAGCCACGAGGGTGGCGATCACCAAAATGTCATTTCTTAGCTGACGATCATAATGGCGGGAACCATGTATAAGTAAGTTCGTAAATGCTTCTTTCAGAGCACTAATAAAAAGGTGATATTCTGTATTTTAATTTATGCACACTCTATCTCTAATCAAATATATATGATATAATCAAATATATATATTTATAATCAAAATCTGAAATCCCACTCTTTTCTTTCACTTTTAATTTACACTTAATATTTAAGTTATTTTGAAGTATGTATTACATTACCAAACCCTTAAACTAACTGCAAAATAGAGGATCAGATTTTTGCTCAGTGTGCAGTAAGATGGGACTGTTGATAAAAATTAGGTGTACAAAAGATGCTCATTGCAGGTTTTTAAGCAGAGATTGGATAGCCATCTGTCATGGATACTTTAGTTGAAATTCCTGCATTGCAGGAGGTTGGGCTAGATCAGGCATCCCCAAACTTTGGCCCTCCAGATGTTTTGGACTACAATTCCCATCTTCCCCAACCACTGGTCCTGTTAGCTAGGGATCATGGGAGTTGTAGGCCAAAACATCTGGAGGGCCGCAGTTTGGGGATGCTTGGGCTAGATGTCTCTCAGGGTCCCTTCCACCTCGACAATTGTATGAAAAGAAAAACCCTGCTAGGTAATACTGAAGAATTATCTAGTCTGGTCCAACAACCTGTTTCACAACGGTCAGCTAGATGTTTCTAGGAAGCCTAGTGGAAGAGCATGTGGAAGAACAGTTCTATTCAGCCACTGAGCCCCAGCAGCTGATATTCAGAGGCATACTAGCCCTCATTTTGCGATTAACCACTGACAATGAATTCAACCAATCCACTCTTACAGCCACCAAATTCACTGGCCATCATCATATTTTGTAGCAGCAAATTCCCTGCGTTGACTATTAATTGCAACACAGTGACATACATATCTACAAAATAAAAAAATCCTTCCAGTAGCACATTAGAGACCAACTTATTTGTCATTGGTATGAGCTTTCGTGTGCAGGCACACTTCTTCAGATACCTCTTCAGCATGCATACAAAAGCTCATACCAATGACAAACTTAGTTGGTCTCTAAGGTGCTACTGGAAGGTGCTTCTACGTCAGACCAACACAGCTGCCTACCTGTAAATACAAGTCTACAGTACAGATGGTGTTTTATTATGATGATGGGGATGACAACACTCACCTATTTATTATAACTTTAGAAGATTATCCATACTAGGTATTATTGAAAATATGTTCCTCCTTTCTATTTAAAAATACAAGCTAAAAATCCTTAACACTTTACAATTTATGAACTAGTTATTAGAATAGTAGCTGAGATTATATATGCTATGTCAGTGCACTTAACTTTACACATTCCAAATTACTGAGCTGCTCAATAATTTCTTCCTTAGAGGTTTTTTCTAATAAATTCCAGAGGATTTCTGAGGAACGGAATAGCAGCTGTCCAGAAGGGTCAGCATCATTAAGATGAGAACATAATCTTCTTGGTGCTTGAGCTTTCATCATAAGTTTACAATTTGTCTCTGGAATAGAAAAGGATCAATAATTAGGTTTGTCATATTGTAATGTTTTATGAAATAGAAAAGCAAAATAAGATAAGATTATATTTTAAATAAATTATACTAACCAGAAATAGAAAGATGTTGCAGTGTTTTAATTATCCATAATTTCTCTTGAAGTTGATTTTCAACTAATGTCAGTGCCAGGACTAAAGTTTCTGCTAAACCTCCTGCTTCCACCATCTGCCTTTTATAGTTTTCACTTACAGGTTGGTAAACTGGAGAAACAATAGTTTAAAGAAGTCTGTCATATTATGCAAATCTTATTTATGTAAAGCAAACAAAGGACGATGTGGACATGTAATATTTTGTTATGGAAAGATTCAGAAATGCCCTACTCCTAATAACTAAATAATTTTCCAAACATATTATTATGTTACATCTGGCCAGAATCCTGTGACTGATGCCCCACTTAATTAAATGCTATCGGAATAGGAGGGAACATGGAAACACAACAGTAATTTACAACTATTTGACCATGGTTGGAAAATTGTCAAAATGAAAAAAGTGTCTCTGTGTAAGTAAAACCTAAAATTAATACAACACATTATTAATTAATACAGCACATGATCTCATAAAAGGATCATGAATATCATCAAGCACATTGACATAAAGTATTCTTTTCTATGAATAAGAGCAAACTTGGGGTGGGGCGTATCTAACTGCTGAAGTTGCTTCCAGTCTAAGCAGGTGCTAGAATCAGGAGATGCCATCCTGTATCTCAGCTGTATCACCCATTGAGACCATATGAATAAGCTTGAAAATATGAATCTACCAACCAAACACAGCATCCAGCTGGAATGCATGCTTGATCAGGAAATAGATACTTGAATGCAACAATGCTAGACTAGATGCTAAGAGCATATATGGCGAATTTAGACCTTTGCCCAGGACGATCATGTTTTCACATGCATCTCCCTTTATCACACTCATAATGTGTGCAAGGGTATTCCACACAAGCTACTGAAGGAATAGTGGCTTGAAACCATTTCCCTTAAAAGGGGGGAGAGGGATGATATGATTCTGCACTGTGTACATATAGACCTCACTGTGGAGAACTTGTGGGCTTTAAAACAAGTTAGGTGCAACTCTTCCACCATGCTTTTGCTCGCTCCTCCACAGATAGAGCATCTTTTGTCTGTCTGATCTAGGCCTATGATAAATTAAATGACTATCATACCAATCCAAACCCAAGATCTGCCGTGATGAGTGAGTTTTTCAGGCTTTTCGGGCTCAGCCCCTATAATGCCATCATCTTGGATCAACCAAGGCTCTGCTAGCTCAACTGCTGAAACTGAAGTTGGCAAAGCTTCCATGGACGTTCTGGAGTTCTGATAGGGCAAGCACAGACCTATACCTATTCCAAACCTCCTTCAACTTAGTCATGTGACCACGCAACTCAGAAGAACTTACACTGGCAAAAAGGGTGATGTTAAGTCAAACTCTATATCAAGGCTTGTTTTTCTTCTCCCAGGCTCAACAGACAGTATAGTTCCACTCCTGAAGACAGTTTGGAATAGAAGTAACTTATGCTACTTTAGTTTAAGCCAGTGTAGGCTTGCTGGCTTCCTATACTTAGGATAGCACCGTTAAGCTGTAATTCTGTGCACCCTTATGTAGAAGCCCTATTCAATAGAATAGAACTTACTTATAAGTAAGCACTCATATGATTGCACTGCACACATCATTAAGCAGTTAATACAAATATATAAAAATAAAACGAGTACCTTCATACTCTTTCTTTGGTGGTTCAGTGTGGTAAAAGCTAATTACACACTTACATATTTGTATCCTTACTTGAGAATATGGCACTCTCATTAAGTAACCTGGGGAAATGGAGAGAATGTGATAATTGTGTAGTGGGAATGCAAGGTTCTGGAAAACAACCAACAGTCAATTAATAAGAGTCTTAGGATATGAGAACCCATTAGACCCAACTTTTACTGAAATACATGGATGATTCAGTGAGACAGGAGCACAAAGAACTAGTCTCATTATAGTAACAACCTCTAAAATGTTATATGCGGGAAAACTGAAATTATTTATGACAAAGTTTATTAAAGAATAGATAGATAAAACATGGGATTTTGCCTCATGGCTAAATTATATTTAAAAAACTAAGGAAGGCAATTTTGAGGTAAACAGGATCCCTTTTATAGAATTCAGTAAGAAAAACTGGTTACTAATAATATTTAATAATGGCTTTAAAATATTTTGAAACATAGTATCTTGGTATATTGGTTAATATACAGTATATGTTTATAGTTTTGTTTATCTGGTTTGCTCAAAACTATTTTTTAAAATTTTGTTTCTCTACTTTCCTAGCCCTCCTACACCAAAGTCTACATTAAGTAAGTCATGTACCAAAAATCAGCACCCCACACTGCAGTAAAGAGAGAGGGATTAATTTATGTGAAATACATGAGAATAATATAAGAAAACCACATAAAATATATTTCATATTATACAAAAGATATCTAGTGAAGTTTGAGACACATGACCTACAAGCCAAGGCAATGCTATACAGTATGTGCTTAAGCAGACTGTATTGAAGGAGATAAACAAGCATAATTTGATGGAAACACATAGGTAACAACCCTAAACAGATGCAAATTCCACTCCCAAGTAAGTTTAAGATTACAACCACAGGATGGTGGAAATATGTAACTGATAAAACTTTTGCCGTTTAAATTCTTCATGGTTCTTGGGTTTGGACTAACCTATATAGCACAAGCAATTTTACAGAGCATCAGGTAACTTCTGGCCCATATAGACATGTCTAAAAAGGTGTGTGTGTGTACAATCTAAAATTACCCAAATTTGCAATTGATTCTTGAACTTCTTTGGTGTAGTTTATTTCATCAGATAACTTCTTTTTGTAAAATGGTAACCTGCAATATTTAAACAAGACAGTTATTACAATAGTACTGAATTACCATGGAAAACTAAAGGTGATTCCTTTTCATGATATTGATATATGTTCTGTACACCAACATTTTCATAAGAAGAGTAAGTGAACATTTGTTTTTTTACCAGGATCAGCTTGTCATTTATAGCTATTCTGATCTTATTTTAATATTTATAGCTGTTCTAGGAAAATACTTAAGTGTTACTAGCTGATATAAAACAAAAATCCAAAAGTAAAAGTATAAACTGCAAGAGGAAGTCATTATACTAATATCTGGCTGCAGAAATGGAGCGGGAGGCAGCAGGGCCCACCACAGCAGACCGGCTGCATTCATCTCCTCCCCTCTGCGGCAGTTGGCTGGTCTCATTGGCTACAACAGTAGGACAGATATGATGCAGGGCCCTCAATTCTTCAGAGAGACCAGCTCCTTTTGGCTCCTCCTCTTCCTGAATTTTTTCTATTTAAGCTGGTCATTATAATAACTTTGTAACTTCAATACTGGTGTCTGAGTTTATTCATTCCTCTTCCATTCCCATCTTTCCCCTTTTATGCTATGTATTTTAGTGGGCAGTCCCTGTGGGCAGGGACTGTCTTGTTTGTTACTGATTATATGTCAGCTGTTTTGTGAGCATTTCTCGCTAAAGAACAGGGTAAAAATGATTTAAGTAAATAATCTAGTATAATATAAATCACATGCTCAGGCAGGATGATAGAAGAGGAATTTAATTGTACTTGATGAGACACTTATTTCTATTCCATGTATTTTGCTTACGTTCTAGAATATTTACACAATAATAATCATTATTGTGAAGATGATTCAGTCATGCTCCAGAATACTCACAATAATGAAAAAAACAATGTGTCTGATTGTTTAAAGTGAGGCTGGTTTGTTCATAAGTGATATAGGCTGCAATCCTATTCACACTTACCTGGAAGAAAGCCCTATTAACATAATGGAATCTACTTCTAAGTAAAAATGCATAGGATTGTGCTATAATTGACTTCAATAATAGCTCTTCATAAAAGGCCACTGGCTTTGTGAATCTCCTCAAGGTCCAACTTTATAATATTTCTATCTTGAGTGCTGGTTTGCACATACACTAAGTCAGTCTCTGGTGTGTTTCCTCCTGGTGGGGTAAAGACAGGAGCTGGAGAGGAGCAAAATGGGTACTAATGAGTAGCATACACCCAGCATGCTGCTTGCTAATGTTAAACCATGGTTTAACATTATGTGCAAACCAGCTGTAAATGTGTTAAGTAAGGTTACTAAATCTGAAGTGTCTGGCCAACCAGGTTCCTAGAAGCTTGAGGCTAGTGTGACTCAAAATTGTTTCTAGTTCTGTGCAGGATAGCTCTTAAAACATATGATGTTTACATCTCTTACATACATTAAAATCACCAAGGGTTATTTCCCAACAGTAAAACACACTTAATGGTACCATCTCCTGGTGATAATGATCCCTGTACTGTACAATAAACTGACCTGTGGGCAATAAGAGACCTGTCAGAAACTGGTTTCCCTGTATCTGAGGTATAAATGTAATGAATTCCTAGTGCTGCAATTGTAGCTTCTTTCCCGGAATGTGTGTGGCAATAGAAATAAGATTTGGAAAAACTGGTACATAAAAAAGAACAGAGATGGCAAATGAACAGATGAACAAACACCTGTTAATGCCAGTAGAAACATAGAAATAAAAACCTGCATTAAATAAAGAATGAAATACATACCCATATAATTTAAGAATTTCACATGTTGGTTCTAGGAAAACATTGTGGAGTGGAATTCTTTCAGCACATAGATTTATAATTTTAGATATTTGCGTTAAATCATTCAGAAGCTTGTAATTATCAGGAATCAAGGAAAATTGGAAAATTATGTATAATAACCTCTTTAAATAATAAAATGGATAAGTAAACCTTCAAATGTCAGCTGCTAAATTAGATACAAGTTTAAGGAGGCAGTATGCCAGATTTCTAACAGTGAAGAGGATACGCAAGTCCTGCAGAGCTAAATTTTCCACAGTTCTAAGAGCAGCTTTCTAAATGAATAAACTGTTTCTAGAAACTTAATTAGATTAATTGATGAGGCACCCCATCCTTAAAAAAAATATTTACACCCAAACTAAATACACATGTGCGGTCTGTGTCTGCGACAGAGTTTCCTGTTGCTATGAGGAGACTAGACTCAAGTGGGGCTATGGGTTACAAATCCCAGAGAAATCACAGGAATGTAAAGTTATATATCTAACTTTTATGATCTGACAGGTATTTATTTCAGGTAACAAAAGCACGTTTTTTATTTGCTTTGAATAGCGCACATTATGGAAGCATGAAAATGAGATTATCTTCTTCAATATAACATTGACTACACAGATCTATCTGTAAATTATTCATTATGTCAACTGTACAAGTGACCCAAACAAAGGTTTAGAGCAACAAGACTTTAGGGGCATTAATGAAGCTGTGTATGATCTTTTGCAGAGAATGGTGGGATCCGATAGTTGCATTCTTTGCAACACTGCAAAGTATCCTTCCCAGTATTCTGTGTAAAGTATCCTTCTTAGATCATGTGACAAAATGGCTTAGCTTGAAAGAGCAATACAGTAGTACCTCGGGTTAAGAACTTAATTCGTTCTGGAGGCAGGGGCGTAGGAAGATAGGGGCGGTGGGGGCGGGCTGCCACAAGCAGCGGGCTGCAAGGGGCGTCATTGCGGGTGCCTGCCCCACCCCCAAAACGCGCACCCTGCCCCTGGAACGCATGTTCCGCCCCTCCAGAATGTGTGCCCCGCCCCCAGAATGGGCACCAGTCCCGCCCCCGGTGCCAGAGCATGAAGCTCCGCCACTGTCTGGAGGTCCGTTCTTAACCTGAAACTGTTCTTAACCTGAGGTACCACTTTAGCTAATTTGGCCTCCCGCTGCCGCCACAGCGCGATTTCTGTTCTCATCCTGAAGCAAAGTTCTTAACCCGAGGTACTATTTCTGGGTTAGCGGAGTCTGTAACCTTAAGCGTTTGCACTGTAAAATGATTATTATCTATTGTTTGCCAATCTTTTCATATTCAGTAATTCCAGCATATTTGGCACTAGCCCAGCAGAAGCCATTGCATCCACACCATAATTCATATTATCCCACATTCAGGTATATCAGCCTTCTTATACCGACATTCTTTATATCAATATAAGTGGCCTGTTTATGTATTATTTTGTGATAAATTGTAGGAAGTAATTATTGATCTAGATTTTAATTATTCTATCTTCCAAGAAACATGGCATGTAATAACATTTCATGAACAAAAACAAATGGAATACAGTGGTACCTCGGGTTACAAACACCTCGTGTTACAGACTCCGCTAATCCGGAAGTAGTACCTTGGGTTAAGAACTTTACCTCAGGATGGGAACAGAAATTGCACGGCGGCAGTGAGAGACCCCATTAGCTAAAGTGGTACCTCAGCTTAAGAACGGTTTCAGGTTAAGAACGGACCTCCAGAATGAATTAAGTTCGTAACCAGAGGTACCACTGTATAGATTATATTAAAAAATAAACTGCTGCAGTTATTCCTGACTTCTTTTCACTTGCTGCCCAAAGTACGCCACAGATATGCAATCTTCTATTAGAGCAGTAAAATTAAGTGCTCATCTATCTGACATGAAGCAATCTATAAATTAACTTAACTGGAACAAAAATTATTTTGTGTTTTCTTCTTCATTCTTTTGCCTTCCTTTTTTCTTCCAACAAAGCAGCAAAAAAGATACAAGCCCATATTCATAGTGTTTTGCAACCTTCTTCAGTGCTTCAAGATGATCTTCCAAATTACTCTTAGAAAACAGGATGGGAAAGAGCAGTAAATGAGTGTGAACAATGCTTAAAGTGTTTTGCACAAACATTCTACGCTACACAGCACAGAACCACCAGGAGTCATGTGTTCAGTACTGCATTTTAAGTAAGTTACTTAGATTTCATATTTACTGGTTTTTTAGGAACCTTATTTTATGTCACCTAGAGAATATGCAGTTAACCTAAAATAAATAATGAAGGCATTGATCAAGGTCTATACGATTTTAAGCACAATTAATGGGAAGAGAATAGTCCAGCCAAAGTTAAGCACTTTCAAGTTTTGAAACAAATGGAAATTGTTTTGAAACAAATGGAAATCCAAATAAACTTATTTCAAATGTAGAATTTATTTAATGCTTTGGTCATACTTACTAATTCTGTTTCTTCAAGCAGTTTGACAACATGATTAAGATTCATGGATTTCAAGTTGTTATCCTAAAAAGATTTATTTAATCAATATTTAAATGATTAATAATTGCTAAGCATATAGCACATGTCTCATTCTATTTTCAATTTTCTCGCCTCCTAGTTGTTCTTTCACTTCCAGCTATGGTTGTATATATTTCACAATTCTGTACAAATACAGGGTGATTCATAATGAAATATACAGTTTTCAGATGCTGTAAGACAGTAACAGGTGATAACATGGACATGAGGTAGAAGTACTCACAAAGTATGTGTTCCGCTGCTGAGGGAAGTGACAGTACGCGATAGTGTGCATGTCACATGACTAGTCAGGCAAAATGGCTGCGTCTGCAGTGGAGAAGGTGTTTTGTGTTCTTCAATTGAGTAAAATGGAATCTGTAACTGTTGTGCAACGGCATTTTCGATCATGATTTGGAAAAAAACCTCCAAGCAAAAAATGTATCTATGATTGGCATAAAAAAATTGAAACTACGGGCTGCTTGTGCAAACTTATAAGTCCTGGACGACCGTGTGTATCGGAAGAAGTCGTCAATAGTGTTTGCACCACCATTCAATAGGAAAATCAATGCGTAGGGTGAGTCGCATTTGGGCAGAAATGGATTACCGGTTCAATGTGTGTCGTGTGATAAAGGCTGCATACATAGAACATCTGTGACTGTTTCTAAAAAAACTTTAAACATTCCCCTACAATTCTGTTACAGGTAACATAAGATATATTACATTCTTCTTTTTTATAGTGCGTTGAAACTGTATACTTCATTATGAATCACCCTGTACAATGTAATCAAATGAATTAGCACTGGGTGCAAAATTCAGCATCCTTAGGCAGCAACTCTGGCTTTCTAATGTAAATGTCTGGATAAAGACCTTTAAGGGTCCCTCCAGTATCTAGTTTAGGAGGTGAGGCCCAAGCAGGAGGCAGGGCTAGAAGCAGAGTGAGAAAGTATCTAAAGGAGACAAAACCTCTGGTGGTACATAGTTCTAATTATTGTTCAAATTCTTTGACCTGCTCATTAAACACAGAACATTACAATAAATGTGTTGGTGAAAATGTCAGAAGTATGGGGACTAACTAGGATTTGCAATGGTAGGTGGGGTGGGGCAGGAATATTTTGCCCAATGTGGGGCTTGAACCCACAACCCTGAGATTAAGAGTCTCGTGCTCTACTTAACTGAGCTATCCCAGTCTCTAATGTTTTGGAGCAGAAATTAAAACAGCATAAACATCAGTTAAAACCTTCCTACTTATGAAAAATGCTTATAGCAGCTGAGCCAAATTTTAATAGGCTGAAAAGTCAAATACATACAATTAAGCAGACACCCAGAATTTTCAATGAAGAATTTCGATTTTAATATAACATACTTCAACAAACAAGCGGAGCAAATACATCTCGGCCAGGTATCTTATTTAATGCCTTTCTTACTAGCTCCTTACCCTGGTGCCAGGATATATGGCAGTGAGGCCTTGATTAGTCAGCCCCTTTGCCTTAGGAACATTGAATTCCTATCCCTGAAGGTGATTCATAGCCTAATAATGGGTGGAGGGGGGACATTTTAATGTCTTTCTGGTACATCACTATTAACACTCTTTGTCATTTGCATCATTCTGAAGCATGTTCCTGCTGATGAAGGTCACACTAATCCAAACAGGCATATGAATGGCAATTTAATAGATATTCATAAAAGCCTGGTGGCTCAAAATACTAATAGTGGTAATTTCCAAATGCTTTACAGTTCACACTAGCCTCATTCCTCCCAACAAACAAATCAAGAGCCCGGTTTCAGGGTTGGACTAGATGGCCCTTGGGGTTCCTTCCAAGAGTATAATTCTATCACATTCTTGGCGGGAGCAAGGGAAGCTACATGTCCTGGGAAGGAAACAGCACTATAGGGTGTTACAGAAGAGAAAGTGGAGGGTGGAGCAAACAAGGCTAAACAGAAGAACAAGTTAATTGCATTGGAACAAGTCAATTGCATTGGTTCCCGATCTGTTCCAACTATCCAAGTCCAAATTCAAAGTGCCGTTTTTGACCATCCGTGGCTTGACGCCAGGGTATCTAACTAGCTGCTTGGAGCAGGAGATGCCCTTCTTCTTTACTGAGCAAGTAAATAAAAAAATATGCGTACAATAATCTTCCTCCGCTTCGATTCTCCACCCCTCCCCCGCCACTCCTGCACCCTGTGATGTCGCATTCTAGATTGCAAGCCCCTAGGGGCAGAGCCCTTGACGTCGTCCCTTCAGCCTGTAAGCCCGCCCTTTTAGTTTTTAAGGCGCATGAACGTTGAGGGTGCAGCCATTAAAAAATAAAAATAAAAAATGCCATTGGTTCTGAGAGGGGAGGAGCCTCGGAATCCCCTCCATCCGAGACTCTCCGAGGCAGGAGGAGGCCGAGCTCACCGGCGGAGCCCCCGGATTCCCTGAAGGACTTTCGCGGGGAAGACGGCGCCGGCTGCTGGGCTTCGGGGTAGGGCGGCCTCCCGGTCTCTCTCCCTTCACTCACCTGCTGCCCGAGGCTGCTGCTGAGCTGGCTTTCCGAAGGGCGCAGTTGCCTGGAGGACGAGGAAGGCGACCTCCCCGTCTCGGCGAAGGAAGGGACTCGGAGAAGGCTCGGAGAAGGCTCGGGCCTGGCTGTGGAAGACATGGCGCCCCACGACGCCCCCTCGGGCTCTGCGGAGCTCAAGCCTCAGGCGCAGGTGCCGCCGGGCGCCGCTTCCACCGAGACGGTGCCAGAGCCGACGACGACGACAACACAAGCCGGGCGCGGTTGCTATGGGAGCGGGAGAAGCCAGCGAAGGGAGGAGGAGGAGGGAGAGATGTTGAGCTCCTAAGTTAGGGAAGGGAGGGAGGGAGGCCGAGGCGCCGGCAGCCCCTTCGCTCAAGCCTGCCGCCGCCACCTCATCCCCGCGGGAAACGGCTTCGGCCTGCGCGTGCCTCTCGCCCAGTTCTGTGGAGAAACGGCGCCGGAACCTCCAGAGCTGAGGCGCTGCTTGGCCCCCCGTTTGCCCTTGAGCCGCGCGGACGGCGTCCGAGGCAACTACTCGAGGGCTTTCTGAAAGCCGAGGCAGCAGGACCGTTCACTCCTTGTACGGTGGTAGCCGGTCTCGGCAGCACTGGCCCTTTCGTAGAAGAATAAAAACATCGTTTATTTATTTATTTTTAAAGTTGGTATATATGCAGTCTCTCCCGTCCTAAGGCTCTTTTTGGGGTTTCTTAGGCCCCTTAAGAGGGGGCTGTTTCTTCAGGGCAGCTGATTTTGGGTGTCAGGAAAAGGTACAGCCCCTGACTATCTATTATTATTGTGTTTCTACTACCAACGAGCGGGGTGTTGTGAGATGCCAAAATAACCTGTCTTGGGTGCTCTGCTTTTTTAAAAAAGATTTGGGTGGGTAGCAGCAGCAGGTACCGTTTGCTGCTCTCTGCTTTGGGTAGCAAAAGCTGGGGAAACCTAGCTAGATGAATTATTATTATTAGCAAAGTGTCTTGGGTCAGCCCTGGATGTGAGGCTAACACAGGGCTAGCGCAATGCCCCTGACCCGCCGCGTCTAGGAGAATAGAGAATACTGTATAGAACCACACGACAAAGGAAAGGTGGATGTGTATGAACATTCCTTCTCCCTCATCACGTGTCCTAGTCCTACTGAGCCCGCTGCCTGGGTTGAATGCGAAATTGTCCTAAGTTTGGACGGCTAAGGCAAAAGGGATTTTTCTAGTACAGTATATGTACATTCAACCATGCACCTCCCAGAATCCCAGCCAAGGTGGCAGAAGCGGCTATAGGCCTTAATAATACAGCCCCCTTCCAGGATTGCCACGGCGACAGTCCGCGCCTGATGGACCGACTCATACACCACGTAATAGGCGAGACATATCAAACTGCTACCAAATGGTGGCGCCAAAAGATAGCTGCCTTCAGAGGCAGGTTTTGCATTAACTTTGCCTTGACGTTAACTTTGGTGGGAGGGAAACAAGACTTCAGTATTGGTAAAATCGGGAAATTTCACTGTTGTTTTGAGAGGAGGGCATTGATTTTGTGTTTGAATACTTTGCGCTGCTGTATCCTTAATAATAATAATAATATTTATACCCCGCCCATCTGGCTGGGTTTCCCTAGCCACTCTGGGCGGCTTCCAACATAATATTAAAATACAATAATCTATTAAACATTAAAAGCTTCCCTAAACATTAGTATATCCCATTCTGTTTAGGACTTTGTGAAATCAATGCACAAGATCAGGTTCAACTATTTGCTCAGTCAGGGACTTTTTGTATGTATGACCATGGGCGTAGTCAGGATTTTTTGGGAGGCAAGCATGTTGAGGAGCAGAACTGAGTTATCTACAATGCAGTTAGCCAATTAGTTAATTAATTTTATTTGTTGGGGGAGACAGCCTTGGATATTCTGTATTTTCCAAAATTAAGATATTATTCCAAAATTAAATATAAAAATCACAGCCTTTGGCAGACTTTCAACCTGTTCTTAAAAGTTCAATTAGAATTAGTGCAAAGTACTGTGTGAATGTACCAGGTTGCCATGTTAAAGCAGACGGAAAACTAAAGGCCCATCTAAAAGGATAGAAAAATGGACACAATTCTAATTGTTTCTGCTTTCATTAACTCTATTACAGCTGCTTTTATAGATAATTGCACACTGAACTCCTACAAACCCATGTAACACAAATGAAATATTTATTCTGGTGTAACACATTACATGTTTGTACAAGAATGTCAACAATGAAAAATTTGCACCCACCTCTGGGTCTACATTGTTACAGCCAAGTAGACAACAACCGTACAATAAAATTCAGTAGAACCTCAAATTTAATTTAAGTATCATTCAGCTGTATCTATCAGCTACAGTTAACAAGTAACACTTAAATTAATAACAAAAAATTGAAATCATTTGCCACATTTTAAGCACAATAAAAAGTTTTTTTTTCAATTATGGAAAACAAATGTTACAAATGCCATTTCAAATGTTTTAAATGCATATAAATGATATTTTGAAAGCACACATGGACTACCGTATATTAAGCAGTGGTACAGCATTACGGTATAGTGCATTGTAATGAGATAAATTAAGTTATATTAATTTTCAGAAGAAACTAATAAGATAAATATTTGAAACTCTCAAAAAATATATATAGACCAAAAATATATTGATCAGCCATTCATATTTAGGCTGTGAAATAATTTATTATATGGCTTATACCCCAATCGAAAACCTCTTACATCGGCACAGGCTCCACTGAAAACATTGGGAGAGATGTTCATACAATGGCCCAGTTCAGAAATAATTACTGTATCTTGATTCAATAAACCATAGTTTATTGTACTGAGAATGAGTGCTGTGTTTTCTCATCCCTTCTCTTGTGCATCATAATGGAAACCTGGGGTTCATTAAACCAGTTACCTATTACACCCATACCAGGTAGCTGTGGTTTAATATCTGATAACAAACCAGGAAGCCATATTGATTTGCAGCCAGAGATTTAACTGTAGCTTCCTAGTTCAGATGTAGTGATGAAATAGTTTAACAAGCATTGGAAAATCCCGTTGAGGCATATGAGAGAAGCAAAGGAAGGGAGGAGAGGAAGAGACCATGGAGACACAATTATTGTTTTCAGTGCATTAAACAATTATTTATTTGGAATGAAATTGTTAACATCAGAATTGGGCCAATGTCTTCCAAGATCTGTGTATGGCCAAGATGTACACACATAGATAACAAAATATGAGTATCTGGAGAAAAGCTTGATCTGCTGAGTTTTTCAGTAAGTAGTAGCATTTATACAGCACAAGCTGGCTTGGGCCAATAAACATTGAAAATATTGGATTGTGGTTGTGTTCAAACACTATTTTATAATTACTGTAGATTGCAGGATCTGAGCCACAGTGAATTTAATAAAATGGAGTGCAATTCTGCATCTTAAATGCATGCCTGTAAGGCTTATTTGCATGAAAAGGACCTGCATGCATTCAAGTGGGTTGAAAATTGCTCCATGAATAGTCAAATCAATTAATGTGTCAAAACCCTATATGCAGCATAAATATTTTAATAGTACTCTTCTTTGATTTTATCCAAAAATACAATTTTATTAATATACCTATCTTAAGTAATTTTTTAAAATAAAATAATATCTATGCTATTATATAAAACCTTTTGAAAAATAATTCAAGATAGCATTTTCCTTAAGACATTTTTGTGGCCCGAATTGAATATGACATAAAGCTGCCATTAAAGAGTTTACACCCACGTGCTAAATACCATTTGGGATCCAGAGCTCTGAACTTGCAGTGGTGTTATCATGTTTAAGCGGGATACTTCATGCATAAGGGTATATGCACAAGTACAGAATATGGCACATACTAAGAGCACCACTCACAAGTAGAGAATGGGAATCCCCTGCATATATGGGAATAAGCATCTGATTACATCCACACTGTACATTCAACACATGGCTTTCCCCAGAGGATCCTGGGAACTGGAGCTCGCCCCTCACAGAACTACAGTTCCCAGCACCCTTACCAAACTACAGTTCCAGGTTTCTTTTCAAGAAGCATGTGGATGTGACTGATGTAAGATTGTTTATTTAGAACAGCCTGAAGTATGCATGTGGCCCTTGGCCGAACTTCAAAAGCCCTCTACAAGTCATTAGTATACGCTCCTGCAAGAGAAATAATAGGGGGAAAAAAGCGGGACCACCCAATTTTGGCTCTGTTCCTGCCCATACGACACATAGCCCCTACAGGTTACCCCAGAGAGAGTGCAGCCCTTGACAAAAAAACCCAAAAAACTAGAATTAGAACATCCATTGATTTCAATGGGAAGAATTAAATTACATGGTCCATAAAAGTGCTCCACTGTGGTGACGACTCTTCAGTAAGTGCAAGCAACGGAACCAACAAACCCCAGGTCTGCCCTTGAGCTGGAAATGGCAGTCTGGTGTTTATGGTTAACGTAGGCGCATTTCTGCTCAGGTGCTATTGTAAGTTCATCTTGGCCAGAAACAGGGCAGCACTGATTCATTCTCTATGTCAGGGTAAGAAACCTTTGCCCTCCCGATACTGCTGAACGGAAACTCCCATAAGCCTTAGCAAGCATGGCCAATGGCTAGGGATTATGGGAGCTGGGAAATGTGAAGGGCCTAACCTTGCCTTAAACTGTTCCACTGTTAGTAGATGGTCCCATTTATTTTGGTATAGCATATCTTATATTTGCACAGCATTTAAAGATCAGGTTTCTAGGCACTTCCTGCCTCCCCCCCCCCCGCTAAGCAACAAGTTCCAGTTTTCAATTTATTTTATATATTTGAATAAAAGTGGCAAAGGAATTAGTACCACCTGTGAAGTAACAATTGTTGCAATGAATTATTGTGGGTTTGAACATTGCAAGTAGAAAATCAATCCTGATGAAAACTGGTGTCAATGGAAGTCTTTATCCCCAATGCTAACAGATGGGGTGGGGAGGCAAGATTTTAAGTGGGATTGTGGCTGGGAAGCAAAGGGTTAAACCTCCATGTGCTGTGCTCCATTCAAAAATCCATCCCTGTCTGCTATTAAACAAGAGCCCTATAATACTCTCCAGTGTCATGTTCAGTGCTATAATTAGTTTAGCCCTCAATACTTTCGTTTACTATAATCTAGCTAGACTCTCACTAAACACAAATATTTGCACAAATAGTGTACCTGTATCATAAAAACACAGACATCTACCTTGCATTCTTTGTTTGGGGCCCTAGAGAAAAATTGACAAGTGATGGGAATTTTTGTTTTGGACATTTATTTGACCATTTATGCTGGCTTCAAATGGTAATAGCAGAAACAAACTAACTAGTGAAGCTACTTGCAGTTTAGCAAAATAGTAAACAAAATTATCCTGGATGGATTAAACTAAGTAGTCTCCCTAGTGGACGTCTGATAGTGCAACAGGCTCCCCCCCCTTCACCCCATACCCCCCCAATGGCTCCGGGTTGTGTGTGCTGACAGAACAATTGCCATAGCACTACAATGAATTCCTACTAAGTGTCATTCCAAAATTTTAGGAACCTAGGACTAAAGTTTCAAAAAAAGGTATCATAATTATTAACAAGGTGTTAAACCTATAAAGATTTCATTTAAGCACATTCATGGCAGAAGATGTTTTTGTTTTTCACACACAAACAATATATCCTTTGTGCAATGTAAAGCGTTTTAAAAGGATATTTAGTCCATAACAAATTATGGATAACCGATGGACTCCTTCCCCCTCATAGTCACACAAAAGTAGTTATCCCCCAATTATGCTAAACATGTTAAAAGAGGAGAATCTTTCTAAGCTTATTGTTCCAAAGGCCTCAATCCAGAGATAGGTGGAATCAAGAAGGCATTGTACATGATGGAGCTGGCCAGATGTTACTGGACTGTGCCCTGCACCTCCTCTGACCATTGGCCATCCTGGGTGCGGGTTATGGGAACTGGATTCCAACAACATCTGGAAGGCACCATGTTCTCTATCTCTGACATATGACTACTGTGAGCATAGAGAAAGCACTTGCAGTAGTAATGTCAGGGTTCATGGGTCTGCATCCTTCTTATTTAAGGGTGCTGCAGAGTCCTGCAGAGTGCATCTATGATTTAGTGGCTCTGCACCCACCTCTCTACTGGTTAGTCATACACAGGGACATCATGACACCTTAAGTGCATGGAAGGCTTACAAACTGTCCCTTTTTGTTTATTTTTCGCAGCCTCCAGGCTGCCGTTATACATTTGAAACAGGTATCCCACATTCATAGCGCCCTTACTGTGAGTGTGTTAAGTGGGACTGTGAAATATCTATTATTCTTAATTTCGAGCCAAATATAAGCATTGGCTTTAATAAAATAAGCAGTGTGCTGGAAGTCAGGCTATAGCATTAGACAAACTGTGATATTCTTGCTGACAATAAAGATGTCTGCAAAAGATGGGCTGAAGTTTGGTTTTGTGATAAATTGTGCAAAATGCATACGGGATACAGTCCAGCAAAAGTCGAGGCTGCCCACCTCCCACTGGAAATAATGGAAACTGAAGTTTCCAGCTGAGTCCCATGGATTATGGATGTGGGTAAGGGCAAAGGAACTCTCCTACAAGTGCCCTTCATCCAATTGCTCTTCTCCCAGCTGAGCTCACTTCCAGTACTGGAGGCTCAGTGCAGAAGAAATGTGCTGGGAATGAGAAGCAAAATGCAAGTAAGCCAGGGGCAGAGAAAGCTCTTCCAGCCCCCATATTTTCTTTCCTTAAAAAACTAACACAAAAAACAAGACCCCTTTCCCTCCCCAAATATTTATGTGATTGAACAAGATCTGGGGTTACCAATTCAGTCTGCTGCCATAATGTCTAGTTTGGTCTATTAATGTCCCTTACTTTCATTTCATTGTCCACTAGTGCTTGTGCTAACTTAGGTAGTAACCTACCTAGCAGAAACCAGCAGTCTTTTAAGACCGTGGATTTGAGCACAGTTATAAATAGCTATCTTTGTAAGGTTTGATCTTCTTGCAATTTCAAAACACTACTGAACGTGTAAACAAAGGGTAAAGACAATGGCAACCTTATCGAAAGCTGGAAAACAACCATATACTTCAAAATATCCTGGTGCAGCAGGAAATAGGGCAGCTGCAGCTTCTCTGCTCCCCTCGTTCACCATGTCATGGCTGGCTCTGGGTGAAAAGTGTCCTGGGAAAAGTGGGCCCCTTCCTCTGTCAGTGTGAATTTATTAGCTGCGATGGTAGTGCTCCCAATGGTGTCCAAGTCCCACTGGAAACAATGGAGCAAATGCTTGCGAATGTGGGTGAGGTTGAAGAAAGCTCTCTCTTGCAGCCTTCCCCCCATTTGGCCACCAGTTAAGTCTTCCACAATGCCCCAGAGCAATGCTAACTTGTTTGGGATGTGCATTTAAAGGTTGGCAAGATCCACCTGCTTGGTGCTCCTCAGAGTGTAGAAACAGGATTTTGTTTCAGGGGAGTCAAATACAGTAGTGATTCTTGGGGCTTACAGCACACCTCCAACCTACCATAACAGATCAAGGCTCCAGACATGGCATATAGCAAGCAGGAAAAGGAGGTAGATAGCTGGGCAGGGAAGGAAAGGGCAGGACTTATCTTTTGTAACATTAATAGATTTAAAGGAAAACGACTGTTCTCCAGCGTTGAATCTGGCAGCCTAAGGGAAGATAGCTGTAAGATTATGAATGGTGCAATGCTAAGAATCTTCACTCAGATATAAACCCCATGGAGTTCAATGGTATTTTATCTTCTGGTCAACAAGATTAATAAACCCAATATTTGAGAACGCATTTTCTCTGCCCAGACAGTAAATCTTCAGGATGCAGGGATGTGCTCAAAGACATTTATGCCACGTTAAAAATGTTATGTCTGCATTGACCAACACTGCCCACTTCCTAATAGTTTACAGCATATCCACTTGTTTCCCACAGGTTTCAGTCTATAGTAAAGCTTCTATGAACTACATCACTTTGAAAGGACAATGCTGACAAAGGCGATAGCGTCACTGTAGACTCACATGATAGTAATCCTTTCTGGCGAGGGATGTGGACCAGTTCCACTTCCATCTTCCATAAACTGTCTTCTTTCCCATCCTCTTCTTATCCGTCTCAATTTCCTGCTTATGCATGGCAGGAGCAAAATTACCTTACCCAGAATTACTGTGCATGGCAAGACAAGTGCAAGAACAAAATTTGGTGGTGTGTAAAATCTGTAGTATTGTTCCTCAAAGGCTCTTTTCCATCCATAAATTAACACATGGAAAGTACTTATGAGCAGAGCGACGTATCCAAGAGTAGACTTTGAAGATATGTGGGTGGGGGGTGGGGAGAGAGGAAACAGATACAAATTAACACTCTGGAAACCCAATTAGCAGACACAGCTAATAAACTATTTAAAATTTCTGAAAAGGACTGAGTTAAAATTAGCACACGGTGCAAGTACATTTTATCTGCCTGGCCTTCAAAAAGGTTGAACAAGGGTCAGTTCAGGACATGGGTATTAAAAAAATATAACGAGCTTGCTTTCAGGATTCTGAACTCTGCTGGTTTAATAAAAAAGGCAGTTCCTCATTCTTTTTTATTTTTTATTTTACTGTGATGGCCCAATATGTATTCTGATTTTTCAAATTAAGTTCTGCAGAGGAAAACTGAAAAAGCAGCTTGGAATATGAAAAGGAGCACCCAGAATGCTTCATTGGCATTTTCGAAGGTCTCTAGGGGCATAAACTTTTTGCTGGATGAGCAGACTGTGTGAGATTTGCTGGACTGATAACGAGCCTGGGAGAAAAGGGATGAAAGAGGCTGCTCACTTGAATCAGCAGGTATGGTTGCACAGAAAAAGGCGACATAAAGCAGTATCAGAAAGATACTGCCAGATAGCTTTAATGCTACACATCACAGCTTCCAGCCCCTCCTGGGATTTGCTGATGCTTAGTGTCCTCAGCGGAGATGTGTTCGTTTGTCATATCAGTGTAATGCAGTAGAGTTGTGGATAATATTCTAAAACTGTAAGTCCTGAAAAGAACTGCTTAAAGCCTCAACTGCTTATCTTAAACACATTTTTGGTGAAAAAAAAAAATCAAGGAAATGTCCTTTTGACCAAGCATTTCTTAGTTTTGGAATTCTTGTGAAGTCAATTTACCAGAATGAAAAAATAAATAACACTGCCTTACAGTGTACTCTTATACGTAGTTACTTGGAAGGAAACATTCCAGGGCCGCTTTTGCTAAGTATTAGCATTTAGGAACTTGTTGACATTTCTGGAGCAATCCTGTTAAGATATCAACATTGAAATGCCTTCTGATAGATTAGCTTCTAATATTGGGTTTTGCTACAATACACACCTGGATAAAACTGAATTCCCTCCAGTTTAACGACCTGTTTACTGAAGGAATAGAAGTTACAGCCAACAGAGAAAGCAGCCCCAGGCTCATTATTCCAAAGGAGACATACATTTCAATCCGCCAGACTTCTTCCTCATTCCATGTATTTTCAACATCTGCATGGACCTGAAGAAAGAGGGCAAGAAATTGTTAGAACACGGCACACATTTGTACAAGAGGAGTTTTCATTCAGTCCCGGAGACTTGTTGGGTTTCTAAGTGTGCCTGGTGGACTGTCCGGAAGCTGGGAGGAAGGGGTGGGGAGAAGTTGGTCAGGATTTCCAGTGACTGCGAGGAGGCATTCATGCCTTAATAGGCATTCATGCCTTAATAGAGGAGGAGAATAAACTATGCAAAAATGGAAAACAGATGCAAATCTGAGTAATTTATGCATGTCTCAGAATTCTGTGCTTACGGGCTTGGTTAACCATCTTTTGGAACAGATGCTGCACTGAAGCTAAGCAGGCCTAGACTTGATCAGTAACCTGAACGGAAGACCACTGGGAACCCCACTGAGAATCACCGTCTCCCAAGTTATTTTCCTTACCTGCTGATAAGCCATATTCAGGAACAAGTACCGTTCGGACCTCCTCATGGGCAAGCAGAGGCTGTAAACCACGTGCACCGTTGCAAAGAAAAAGCTAAGCAATCCAAGCTGTTTCCTACACTGCAACCAGCTCTCTAACCAAGGTGGAAATCGCCTGTATTTAGTGCCAGAATAAAGTTGATAAGCAGCTGCCAGCAGCCCTGATAGATACACTAGAGACAATAAAGTGATAGCAACAACTGGCAATGTCTTATTCACGATCTCAATAGGAATTTTGTAGAAATCACTCTGCTGGTTCCTCACGTAAGGATGAATTACATCTCGGATGAATGAATAGATGAAGAAGAAGGTGGCCAGGCTGACAGCCACTATTACTGGTCCTTTCCACAGCGTGAACAACTGGAGAGGCAAATTTTCAATCTCCCTTGCAGACGATAAGGCGCCCAAATCAAGAGGAATGAAGCTGAGTTGACGGGCAAGTTCCATAACTTGATGGCGAGCTTGAAAACTATTACTACATATGTAGACCTTTAAAAAATCAACACACACACACAAACATTATTATGATGTACCAATATAAAGATGAATTCAACAGCTGCAATGGACTAAATTCATGTCCTCCATCATGCCCATCAGTACCAGCCAGCATGGCAAAAATAGGAGTTCAACAACATCTGGCAGGCTCCCCATTGGCTACTCCTGATGGCAGTAATGGTTAAACTGCAGTAGAAGCTACTAGCAGATAAAAAGTACCCAGATCCCGATAGACCACTTTAAGTGCATAAACGATTGTATATGTTTAATTCGTTTTCAATCATTGTTGTCAGCAAGGTCATGCTTTTCACCTTACTTATGTTTCCAGTGACATAACTGAATGTTAAAGTTGTTATAATGATGAAACTAAGGAGTTCTCTCATTTTTTCTAGAAAGCATTGTATGGAAAACAAAAGCATTCTCTGCAGCCAGCTGCTTCTGGTCAAATGCTGTCTGGAGCACTGATGGAATTATTCTGTGATAGTTGGCCAAACAAATTATTTCAGAACGAGATACAGTGGTACCTTGGGTTACAGACGCTTCAGGTTGTGCATTTTTGGGTTGCGTGGAAGTACCGGAATGGGTTACTGCCGGGTTTTGGCACTCATGCATGCATGCGCAGAAGTGCTAAATCGTGCTTTGTGCATGTGCAGAAGTGCTGAATCGTGACCCGCGCATGCACAGACATGGCGCTGTGGGTTGCAAACGCTGTGGGTTGCAAACATGCCTCCCGCACAGATCACGTTTGCAACCCGAGGTTCTACTGTACTCCATTTCCCCAAGCTTTTTTCTTTAGAAAAAAATTAAAATTGTATGTTTTACATATGGTTTTATTATAGTGTAAATAGTTTTGGGATGCCTCAAGTGAAGGGATTCAATAAATAATAATAATAATAATAATAATAATAATAATAATAATAATATCATTTTATCTCTTTGAGCCACCCAGAAAACTCAGTTGTTGGACCATCAGTATTGCAGCAATAACAGTAATTATGATGTTGCTTTGGCATCCTTGTGTGATGTTCTTCCTCAATTCAAGCTCAGCAGCACTGATGACTGTTTACAAGCTAACATACTGAGCAATGTTTACTCTCAGTGCTGGAACAAATACTGAGATTGGCAAGACAGTCACAACTATTCCAAGCACTATTTTCATTCCGCTTTTTAAAAAGACATAAAAGCATAGCTTACCTGTCTGCTAGCATCTTTGGGTCCTAACTGCAGTGCCCAGGCTGAGATAACGTTGAATCCTTTGACAACAAAAGAATCTTGGAAAAGTGACTGCAAGTATTCTGCATTAGATTCTGGATACTGGTTAACTTTCATGTTATTGCTGACATCTACAAGGATTTTACCAACAAGCAGGTGTTTGAGGTCCCACAAAGCAGCATAGTGTTCTCTGTGTACAGCAACAAAAATCAAATTTGCTTTTGCTACAGCATCTTCGTGATGAGTGACATCAACCACATGTGGAAAGAACTCAGCAGCAAACTTAGGGTTTCTGCTTCCTATGACCACATGGTACCCACACCTAATAAGCCTAATGGTCAGGGATTTTGCAAAATCTCCACTTCCAATAATGCCTATTGTGACCTTGCTGGTGTCCTTGATACCGTTTACACCATTTGGCAAGAAAGTTTCATTTAAAGATTTGGGACTTCCCATCATAGAAATTGATTCCATAACTCAACAGGATGAGATTAGAGGGCAATTTTCTAAAAGAAAACAGAGAGGAAACATATGTGGTTAATATGAACCCATTAACACATCCTGCACTGTAAAATTCTCTCCCCCACCCCAACTTTCACACATTTCTCTACAAGTGTTCTAGCACCAGATGAAATACTGTACATATTATGGCTTGGATTCTAAGCCATAAATAGATTTGTTTATGGAATTGGGTTTCCCCATCTAACTCTTCCCATTACGACCTCCCCACATCCCCCGATGATTCACTCCAGCGAAACCTTCTGGAACACAATGGAATTCTCCCTCCCATGTAAGCAGATACAAGCAGAAGGCACCTCCCCCCACAACCCCTATGTTTATAGGGTGGGGGAACCTATTTTAGGCTGCATGCCTGTGCTGAACATAGCCATAATCAAAAGTGCTGTAGACTAGCTCTACATACATTCACACACCTCTCTCCATCCTTCATCCTGACAAGCAAGAGGCATCATCAAGGTTCAATCAAGGACATATTCCACATTCCAGCCAGGCAGAAATACTTGGGTTGAAAAACAGGACCAGTTTGGGGGTATGGCCTACGGAAGAGTTGTGAGGGCCTGGACAGTTGACCCTTGGCCTTAGTTTCTCCAATGCAGGTCTACACAGAAAAAACCACCTCAATAAATAGCAAAATAATTCAGTAGACATCAATAAGGGAGAAAACACATCTTTCAAAGATGCTTGGCAGAATCCATAAAAGATCTTAAATATATGACCCGAGAGAACATTCCCTACAGATTTCTTGAGCTTGAACAAATTTACGTTTTCATTGGAAAGCTGAGATTCTGCAGACACACATTTGTCTGCCAAAGTGTCACCCACCGTTGCAAATTGTGTGAATCTTTACCACAGCTGGCGAAGAATTCAGTCACTACCTCTCATCTTCATTTCCTTTTCTGTAACGTAAGAACGACAACCATCCAAGCAACCGCAACAGCACACCAATACAAAAATTATGTAGCCCTTATAAAGCCTGGCCGGACATTCCCCCTCATAAATATGCTTGCTGTGTTGCACGATGGCACCTTGTGCTTTTCCATTGTTAACAATGGAAACAGTTTGCACTTAGGATTGCGGCCTAAGGCAGTGTGCCATTCTGATGCTGAAGCAGACCCACAGCATTATTCCACACTGAAGATACTGGCGTAGCCCATGCTAACACAGAACAATGTATATATAGAACAAGACACACATTTTGTACTGGTGCATCTGAACTAAAGCATAGGATATAATAATGTGTAAATAAATAATGTGATAAACTGAAAGTTGGTACTATTTCAGACCTTATTTATGTTTACTGGTATTCCATGGCTACCAAAGTAGGGGAACCACCTAATTCAAGTTGATTAATTGTACAAGATTTAAGTTGCAGACCTACATAAATTTACACAGGAGCAAATCCTGTTGAATTGAGTGGGGTTTACTTTCATAGAATTGAATTGATAGTCTGCCTAAAATTGCATGAGAAAAAGCAGTAGCTCTAAAGAAAAACACATACAGTGGTGCCTCGCTTAACGAATGCCCTGCTTAACGAAATTTCCGCTTAATGAAAGGATTTTTCGAGCGGAGGTTGCCTCGCTAGACGAATTCGTTTTATGAAAAATTCGTCTAGTGAATCGCAGTTTCCCATAGGAATGCATTGAAATTCAATTAATGCGTTCCTATGGGCAAATAAATAAATAAAAAAATTTCAATGCATTCCTATGGGATTCGCTAGACGAATTTTTTGTTATAAGAAAAGACCCGTGGAACGAATTAAATTCGTCTAGCGAGGCACCACTGTAGATGGTGCATACCCATCAGACATTTTATTAGAAGGGGCATTACCTCTTCTCTAATACACTCTGTGCAATCAATTGTTGTTGTAAACTTTAAAAAATGTGCTGCCTTATTAATGAGGAGAAGGTTATTAATTTTATTTAACACATTTCTAAACTGATTTTTTATGCTTAGTAATCCTCCCAAGGCACTCCTAGAGTAATCAATAAAACAATATACTGTAGTAACATTGCACAGAAATACTATTACTATATTTAAAAATTATTTATTACCGAAATAACTTGCTAACAGTTGTTGTGCTTTACTAATTCTGAGGAAATGATTCACTCTTAAATGTGAGTTGCAAATCCAGCAGGAATTGGTCAACAACTATTTTAGCCAAAGCAAACTGAGGAAAAAAGATTTGTGTGTCCTGGAAACGTGATTCACTCAAATGACGAGATTGCATCCTATTTTTTTGTATTTAAATCTCAAAAGGTACATTGCGAAACACCCCAGCTATTTGGTAACATTTCTTTTACGAGAAATTGACTACTTTTAACAGTAAAAGAGGCCAGGGAATTGAATATTGAGCATTCACTTCATTTTTCTTGCTCTTTGAACTAGTAAAGAAACCTAAACAGAAACTTAAAAGTTCCACTGTTTACCACAGGGCTTACACTCAGATCCCAAATACACTGCTTAGAAATAAGGCCAACATTTCCAAACCTTCAGCTTTATATCCATAACTCTGAAACAAGAATCCCAATTTCGAACTTCTCTTTTAAATACTGAAATCTTAACCCTTTTGTCAGCTGCCAGAACGTCACAGTAGAAAAAAATTGCACTGTCTTCAGTATTTGACATGCCACTTTTTAAGTTCAATAAAATAAGGGAAAGGTGGTCAAATACTGCTATGCTTGGGAAAGCAATGAGGCCATTGGGTGGGTGGGTGTGGGGGCGGGATGTGTTGATGTACCGAAGATGCTGCTCATTGGATGCTTAGCATGACTGTATAAACAGCCATCATAGTAAAACACAGGTGGGACACTGTAGCCTTCCATATTGATATTGTTGTTGGGACTCCCATCAGAACTGGATAATGGTCAGAGCAGTGGTGGATTGGTGCCCACTGAGACTGGTAGGGTGGAAGCAAAGGAAGCCAAGGGTGAGAGGAGCCAGAACCACAGAACCAACTAATTCTAGATTTGCTCCCATCCTTCTTTCCCCTGCTGACTTCCACAAAGGCAACAACGAGACTAATGAGGAAGAAGCTGGCCTCTGAGGTCAGGTGGCTATGAGATTTCATTCTGAATTTCCCAGTGCCCCAAAGTGATGTTATGTCAGGTACTCCAGGGAACAGTGGGAAATTTAAAATGATGGCTGTAGCTTATTGCTGCTGGTGGTGGCTGGGTAGCCTGTGGCTGGGTGAGACCCACTGTTGTAAGGAGAGGGCCAGTACTGCTGAAAGCCTCCTCAAACCTGGAGTTGGCCCTGTGAGCTATGATCAGATGCTTTTGAAAAATTTCCTTGTTGGATCACATACGCAAATCAGCTCCCGCTTTCTGAAGCCAGCTGAGATCAGAGCGCAGCCTGTGAAGAATAAAAAGAGGGTCTTAAAAGGCTCGTTCCTTGCATGTTGTGTACAGCAAGGCTTTAATGGTAGAAGTCCAAATTTCTGGTGATTTATTTTCTTCTAATGATCTTGAATCTGACTCCCAATGGGACAGGATGGTTTTCTTAGAAGTCTAGAATTGCAGGAGAACCTGACATGAACCAGAAACCATTTTTCCTAAGTTTTCTGGCTAGCACCACAAACCTTGTGCAGAGCCACGTGCAAAGTAAGTGGCTTGGGGGGAATGGAGTCAGATGCAAAAGACAATTTGGCAGCCAAATATTAACTGCATGACATGATATTATATAAGACAACATCTGAGTTACTACAGATCAGTGTTTTCAGTTTGGGTGGTAGCTTTTTGCTGTTTCTATTGTTCCACAACTGGGAAACTCTTGAGGATCTATTTTGAGTAATCGGGTCTACCAGTAAATTAAATCTACTCCCTGCCCACTCTAGTCATAAACAAAACTGTCAAAGGCTATAAAGCACTCTAGAAACTTGAAACAGTTCTCCCATTTTTTGAAAAAAACCTGCAACTTTAAAAGTATTTAACCCAGAAAAAAACCCTGCTTCGATTTTTATGCATGATTTGACCTGGCTGCCCTTTACAAATCTATGAAGTTCTCAAGTCATTGAAAAGCTGTATACTTTTCAGAGTATACTTTTCAAAGTTTTGAGCTTGGGGTTGAAAATGGACTACAACAGGATTAACATTCCAGGAAAAAGACTCTTCTCCTATTGCCCCACAGTGATACAGTGGTATTCATCTGAGAAGGCATAGATTTTTTTTTCTTTTTAAATCCAAATAAACGCTTCAAAAGGAACATCAGGTCACTGAACTATTCAGAAGAAGAGATGTTCTTCCTGTTCCTAATGCATTTGTTTGGCAGTGCATGTGGCTATAAATTTAGATTACATAATTTTGGTCAGAACTGATTTTTAATTCCAACAATGTCCTATTTCCACCTTTTCTTCTTCCACCAGAAGAATATGGAACCAGGGATGGCAGAAAGGGGAAACAAACTGAAGTAACAGAAAGGATAAGGTGGGGGAGGGGGAGAACATAAAAAATGATGATCTGGACAAAAGGAAGCTGGAAAAGTAAAATTTATCTGTATCTGTACTGTTGCCACGTGCAACTAATAATTCAAAGATCTTTCAGTAAAATTCAAGTCTATCTCCTACTATATACCTATTTGCCTAAGGTTGTCATTATGCACCTTGGTCACTGTCTGATAGATGACTTGAGAACTGCAGCATGACAATAGCTCTTTGAGAGCTGCTGTGGCCTTTGCAGTAGCAATGGAGACCAGCGTCAGGCCAGGTAAGCTGTGGAGGAAGTCACAACAGCCTGTGTCAGTTCCTCAGCAACCACCCTGCTCTACAAGCTGCTGCCCACCTCACCAATAATGCTGTTTCAACCTCAGCAGCAGAAGGCACAGAGGAAGGAAGCAGTGGGTGAGCAGGATGGAGCCATCCTGGCCTGTCATGACTGTTCCTCCATGGCACCTCTGGACCACCTGCCACCCTTCCCTCTTCCTTGTGCTAGGAGGTCTAAGGGGATGGGGTTGGGTGGGAGACTTGGCAAGCCCTAGGTCAGTGGGGGAAGTTGGTTTGGCAAGGTCTAGAAGGCACTGGTGAGGTGGGGGCAGATGGGGTTGGTATTCCTTTGGACCTCCAACATTGGGTAAGGGAAAAAGGAAAAGCAGGGGGAGAGCTGCAAAATGCTGAAAGGTTTAGTACAGGGTAGGCTTTCTCACCCGTCCCCCTTCAACTTCCAATGTTGGGATTTGGGCAAGTGAGTAGAACAGACCTGCCAATCATGTGATATCACAATTATGTCATGTGATTGACATGCAGGTTGCCCTTCCCACCTAAGTTGGCCCCTGGGGTGCAAACCATAAAAGATTATCCAGCTATGGTCTAATGCAGGCATCCCCAAACTTGGCCCACCAGATGTTTTAGGACTACAATTCCCATCATCCCTGACCACTGGTCCCGTTGGCTACGGATGATGGGAGTTGTAGTCCCCAAACATCTGGAGGGCCGAGTTTGGGGATGCCTGGTCTAATGGTTGGGTGGGAGGTTGGCAAGGTCTTGTGGGGGGTTTCTGAGGGGTGCAGTGGGACAGAGTTGTACATGGGGTTGGCTGGCATGGATGGAGCCCCAAGCCCACCTATAAAATCTGTGGTCTCATAGGGAACCATGACTCACATTTAACCAAGGTTTTATTACAGTCAAGAGGTATATAAATCTTGTGAAATACAAAAAAAATTTTTTAGCATGGATTCAGGGACACCTACTTTTTTTTAACCATATCTTTGTATGGTGCTATGGCTTCTGCTGTGACCTATTGGCTGAAGACTAACATCCAAACACATATGAGCAGAGGAAGTAGTAAAAGTGTACATAATGAAGCATGCTTGACCAGGCTATTTGCCAAGTTGCTTCCTTCAGCAGTCCTGTTCTGTCCCCCAAAATTGAGAAAACAGGGAGCTAGAGCTCAGGAGGGGTGTGTTGTGTTAATTGGAACACACTGCCTTTAAGCAGTCTTGTGGTTAGGGACAGGACATCTGGTGGGGATGAGTAATGTCTGATTTATTTTAAAAAATGCCAAGCACAGTAAAGTTGTCTTAACTAATTAGGTGAAAGGTTAAAGCAAACAAAAAAGTGAGATGTTTACTTCTGCTTGCTTAGCAACTTTACAGGAGCTCAGAATATTAATGGTACAATTAAGTGTGTGGCTTAACTGCCCACAATCCCATTATAGCTGGAAAGTGCAGAAAAGACCGCTGCAAAAAGAGGGAGTTGAGCTAGATTAGACAGTTGCACAGGTGGGTGTCTGCATGAGTGGCACACCCTTCAAGCAGATGCCCTAGATATGACCATTGATCTCATAGGCCAAGGATGGGGAACCTTTTCCTAGACTTGAGGGTCCTGTTCCTTTCTGGACAATCTTCTGGGGCCACATGCCAGTCAGTGGTGAGAAAGGACAGTGGCAAAAGTGAGCCTAGCAACAAGTGTAAATTTTACCTTTCTGCAGTAGGCTAGATTATACACATACCAGCCTTTATCCTTCGTCCAAGTAAACAAGAATCATTCTGAGAGTTCAAGGACACATTCCAGAAAAACAACCAACCCTACTCAAAGTGACTGTGAACTAGAGCCAGAGAGGGGCATGACATTGAGAGACTGTGTGTGGCTGGGGGCTGTTGTGGGGAGAGTCCTCAGGGTCAGATAGGGAGGCCTGGAGGGCCCTGGGCCTGTGTTTATCAACCAACACTACCTATCACTGCGATGTGCACGCTTACTACATAAGAAGACTGCGCTAATGAAACCAGGCTATATTATCTGCTGACGTCCAAGTGGCGTCTGCCCATTCTGTTGTCCAACCCAACACTCTTTGGTCACCTTTTTATCCTATGATCCTCGTTTCTCATTTCATCCCTGCCAATAATAATAATAATAATTTATTATTTATACCACGCCCATTTGGCTGGGTTTTCACAGCCACTCTGGGCGGCTTCCAACAGAAAAATAAAATAATCAATTAAACATTAAAAGCCTCCCTAAACAGGGCTGCCTTCAGATGTTGCTTCCCACCTCTGTTGCTTCCCCTGTGTGAAAACGTAGAGTCATTAAGTGCTCGAGACAGGGAGCAGTCCTCTTCCTCTCTCTCTAAAACACCATCTAAACAAGTACTGCACTGTAATACCCACTTCTCCATTTATCTCCATCTCTACTGACTAATAAAGAAGGCTGATCGTCGAAGAATTGATGCTTTTGAATTGTGGTGCTGGAGGAGACTCTTGAGAGTCCCATGGACTGCAAGAAGATCAAACCTATCAATTCTTAAGGAAATCAGACCTGAGTGCTCCCTGGAAGGACAGATTGTGAAGCTGAGGCTCCAATACTTTGGCCACCTCATGAGAAGAGAAGAATCCTTGGAAAAGACCCTGATGTTGGGAAAGATTGAGGGCACTAGGAGAAGGGGACGTCAGAAGACAAAATGGTTGGACAGTGTTCTCGAAGCTACGAACATGAGTTTGACCAAACTGCGGGAGGCAGTGCAAGACAGGAGTGCCTGGCGTGCTATGGTCCATGGGGTCACGAAGAGTCGGACACGACTAAACGACTAAACAACAACAACTACTGACTAATGGTCTCCTGTTCCCTTCAATAACTCCAGCACCACCTCATTGTTCCTTGTTGCTCTCTATGTGTGGAACTCCCCAACCTGAACACATATACTGGAGGCTATGATGTTACCTCTCTTTGTTTCATTTAAATCCCTTGTCAAAGCTCACCAGTTCTACAAGGCCTAGAACTCATCGTGTGTTAATCCTCATTCTTAACCATAAGCAGGCTTTAATAATGTGCAAACATGTTGGCCTGAATTCTTCATTCTCTCCCTTTGTCTCTCCTTCCCTTGTTTCCCTCCATGGACAGGGCAGGGCACAGGAAGGCATCCCCCCCCCCATAAACCTTAATCTTGACCCACAGCTTTATTTGTTTGTTTACTTGAGTAAGTTTCTAGCACTTGCAGAACCTGAGATATAAGGCAAAACGTGCAAGCCTTATCTTTCCTGTGGATGACTTTGTTTCTCTCACTGGCTGTTTTAAATTGTAAACTCCATGGAGGCAGGCACCTATCTGTTCTCTGTATGTTATTATTTAAAGTACAGTGGAACCTCGGTTTATGAACACCTCGGTTTATGAATTTTCAGTTTATGAACGCCGCGGACCCATCTGGAACGGATTAATTCATTTTCCATTACTTTTAATGGGAAAGTTCGTTTCAGTTTATGAACGCTTCAGTTTATGAACAGACTTCCAGAACCAATTACACCCATGCTTCAGTTTATGAACGCTTCAGTTTAAGTACTTCGCGGACCCGTCTGGAACGGATTAATCCACTTTCCATTACTTTCAATGGAAAAGTTCGCTTCAGTTTATGAACGGTTACTCCGCGGACCGTCTGGAACGGATTAATCCACTTTCCATTACTTTCAATGGGAAAGTTCGCTTCAGTTTATGAACGCTTCAGTTTATGAACAGACTTCTAGAACCAATTGTGTTCATAAACCGAGGTACCACTGTATTTACATACCATCTTTAAGATCACCTTTCCCCAAGGAACCTCATAATTAGAACAAGTACATTGTGTCAATAGGAAAAACACACATAACAAAACATGACAGATAGTAAACTATGGAGCCAATTTTTACTAATATTTAAAATGTTACATTATAAGGTGCCGTTTATACTGATTGTGCTTTAAAAGCAGATATTAAAAAAATATTAATTCATGTTTCAGAAAAATTGCTGAGTTGGGAGAATCCACACAGATCAGAGTTTAACATTTTACCACATTTCTGCTTTGGAATAAAGGCCTCCTTGTTAAAATGCAACAGAAAGATGAGGAACTTGTGCACCTCCAAGTGTTGCTGGAATCCAGCTCCCATCAGCACCATAGCTGTAGGTCAGCAATATCCCCACCTCTGACTTAGCAAATAAGTACCAACCTACCCTGAGACAGCTCCTTTTATGATTGTATGATGTACTCATTATCTGTTCACGTTCTGGCAATCAGTTGACTATGTGGTTATGTGCACACAGAGGTAAGTTACCACTTTGTAAATGATTAGTCTTGTCTATATCCAACCACCACCTATAGAAGCAGAAGCAACAAGCACCCATTCCACCCAAGTGATCAATTCTGCAAGTGGCTTTATTCAGAAGGCAACCACAAAATCCATCTTTAAGGTACATGAGTGGGAGAGCACCCTCTGTATTCAATCCAAGCAGCTTCTTCTATTACTTTTAGTGAAGGGCTGTAGCTCAGAGGTATAGCATCTGCTTTGCTTGTAGAAAGTCCCCTTTAGGCCCCAGCATCTAGTAGGCATGGGAATATCTGTCTGAAAGCTGCTGTCACTCAGTGTTAACAATATGGAGCCCTGCTCATGACCTCTTGCAGCCACCATCCTATTGATTTTGTCTCCCTTTCACTTCAGACATTGTGCAACCTAGGGACACATCCCTTGACCTCTGTGGTTAAACACACAAACACCGCTTGGGCTGTGTTAGAAACTGAGATATGAAAGCTAGGAGCTAAATGGCACCTTAAACCTAGGTTATGGACGCAACAACGGAATGTCTAGGCACGCTTTTTATAACAAGAACGCAAAGCTGAAAATGAATGAACTGCAGATAAAATATTATGTTCATTTTTCACATACTCTAGTCCTCCCCCTGCCCACCGCCTAATATTCTTAAGGGGGTCTCTGTTCCAGTCTTCAGAGAGTACCTGGAAGTGGGGAGGCAGAAAAAGGTCCTCCTTTCTTTGCACTTTCAATCTGAAATCTTAGGCACAGTATTGCGCCCAGAGCTCAGAAACTGCTGGCAAAATGTGCCTAGAACAATGGGAGTTTGGAACACTGCTCTTGGGCTAATTAGTTTTTCAACTGCACATTGGAAAGAAAACGGAAAGGAAGGGACAAGCGACCAAAGGCCTATCAACCTGTAACCCAGAGCAACCAGATCCTATAATAATTCCGCTTTGATGGCGCATGCCCTGTGTCCCGTTCCGATAGCGCTGTGCTCCTTTGCCCTTGACTGGCCTGGAAGATGATGGATGCAGGCTCCAGCTATGTTATTCTTCTTAATATATAAAATGAAATTGGGCTGCGGGTGGGGTGGGGTAGGAATCGGGGAATCTGCAGGGATGGTTTGCAGTGGGATTGGAAACCGCGCTATTACGCGTTTATAAGGGCCGGGCGTCGAGTACAATCCGGCGCGAAAGAGCGCGCGCTCTGCGCTTTGCCGCGCGGCCCGTTCCCACGCCACCCGCGCTTTGCTCGGCCAGGGCTTTCCAGTCCTCCCGCCTGGTTCTCACGCGGGGGCGCCGTGTTAAAAACAACAAGCAGCGCGCAGCCCCTTTCCCGTCCTTCCGGGGTTGCAAGGGCAGAAGCGAAGGCGCCTATTTGTCCACCCCCCGTCCCGCGCAGCTCACCTCTCGCAGCGCCGGAGTTGCCTCGGCGGATCTCCCTCCCTCTCGCCTCCCGCGCTCCAGCCTGCCTGAAGCTCCCGGCAGAGAGGCGGGCGGGAGGAGGAGGAGAAGCGTTTCTTCCGTCCCTCCCCCGCCTCGGCCCGGCCTTCCTCGGGACTTTGGTGCTGCAAGCAAGTGGGTCGCGCAGGCTGGCCGAGCCGCGTCTTCCTCGTCCTTTCGCAAGGCAGCGAGAGGCGGCGGAAGCGGCGGCGGCGGAGTCACGGGGAGCGAGGCGGGAGTCGCCGCCGCCTTCTCCGTGCGCGCGGCGAGGTGGAAAGAGGCCGGCGTCCCGCTGCTCCTGTCACCCAAGGGTGGGTGGGTGTGGGTTGATGGATAACCGCGCAAGGCCCCAAAGGCCTGTTTATTATTAAGGGGATCTCTTTTTTAATCCCGGCTTTCCGATCCTATCTCGCCCCCCCCCCCGGAAACCTTATTCAAAATAAATGAATAAACACACACACACCGCAAAACCAACCCGCTATTCAAACAATAAATCTAGAGACGGAAGACAGCGGATCAAAATTTCAGAGCAAACAATCCGTGGGCCGTCACGTGTCCGCTCTGTATTAGCATTTTTCCGTATTATTTCCAGCATTCTTTGCCGATAGCAAATACGGAATGAAAACAAAAATAATGCAGAAAAGGGAAAATGCGTATAATAATTTTTTTTCATGGGGCCGTGCAATCCTATAGTGTGGAGCTGCTATAGACCCGGAGTTGGAAACCACAGGAGTGTCACTTGCGCTGGAATCCTGCTTGCAGGTTTTGCCACAGGCATCTGGTTGGCCAGAACAGGATGCTGGACTAGATGGGCCAGTGGCCTGATCCAGCAGGCTCTAAATTCTGTGGATTTTTAAATGGATAGTTAAATTTGTGAGTTTCAACCCATTGTGCCAAAAATCAGATGAAGTCATGCCAAAGTGATGTTTTGCTCCACCACCTTGAATCAAAAATGTGCCAGGCATCCAAACTTTGACTAACACTGCTCACTCCCTGAAAACCCTAATGCCAAGTTTGGCAACAATATCTCAAGAGGCAACTGAACCTATGCCCAAAATGAACAAAGTCATGCCTAAGGCCTCAGCCACACTTTTGTCTGTCCCATGATTTTTGTTCTTTTGTTCCACCGCTTTCCTTGGGAAAACCCGTTTACTGCTGAATTGGAACAAGTATTGATCAGGTTTTCTGTGGATTTTTCTGGGAGGCGACTTCAGTTTCTTTTATTTCCAATATACTGCATTTTATTGCATTACAAGCAGATAGCCGTGTTGGTCTGCTGTAGTTGAAACAAATTTTAAAAATTCCTTCCAGTAGCACCTTAGAGACCAACTAAGGTTGTCATTGGTATGGGCTTTCATGTGCATGCACACTTCTTCAGATACAGTGTGCGATTGGATTACAAGTTGCATTCCCTAAAATTCAGACTGTAAAACGATAAAATACAATACAATATTAAAAAAAGAATATGCAATTGAAATAAATATGATCATTTAATGCAAACATGCTACAAACCACCTGAAGTAAGCTGACAGACCACTGGTGGCCCACAGACCAGTTTCAGATGCCTTGCTCTGGCAAATAGCCACATTTCTCTGAAGCATATTTATGAGGGAGTCCTAAGGGTCTGTGGTTCAGGTATAACCTATCTTACATTATATGAAAACGTCACTATCTTGATAGTCCCCATCAAATTCATCAGAATTCTTCCAAGACCTATTATACTTATAGGAACCTCTGAGGGAACAGCTCAGTCAGTAAAACATGAGACTGTTAATCTCAGGATTATGGGTTTGAGCCTTGCACTAGGTGAAAGATTTCTGGATAGCAGGTAGTTGGACTAGATCAGGCATCCCCAAACTGCGGCCCTCCAGATGTTTTGGTCTACAACTCCCATGATCCCTAGCTAACAGGATCAGTGGTCGGGGAAGATGGGAATTGTAGTCCAAAACATCTGGAGGGCTGAAGTTTGGGGATGCCTGGACTAGATGATCCTTGTGGTCCCTTCCAACTCTACAATTCTATGTTCTATTGTATTCTATTGATCCAGAGTCTGTGGCTGCTGGTGTGATCCTTAACAGTCATGTTTGGAAGGAATCACTAATTGCAGTTTATGCAATGACGGTGGTTGGTGCTCATTGTGACTGGCAGTGCAGAAGGCAAATAAGCCAACAGCCAATGCCAGATGCAGCCAATTAATTCTTGTATTGCCCCTATCCTCCTCCCTGTTGAGTTACACAAGGGAAATGCTGAAACTGAGAAGGAGGAAGCTGACAGCCAGGGCCACCCCCCCCCCCGGGCTGGATGCAAAGGAGAAGGCAGGCAGATGGGGGCTGGCTGACCCTGAGATTGGGGGCGCAGTTCCCCTTTGCCACAGTCCATGCAAAAGACATCTAAAGCCATGAAGCTGTGGATAGTGATTTTATACGTATGCCATTCTACGACAACAAACCACAAAGTTATTAGATCAGCAGGCCACACTAGGAACTGATTCTGACCCGGAGCTTTTCAGCAGTTTTCTTCCAAAAATACATGCTAAGTTCTTTTCTCAGATCAGTTTAAAAACACATGTCTAAATGTTGAAAGGTCCCAAAAATGAGAACACAAATTTCCCCTATGATATAGTGAGCATGGATGTGCTGAATTTGTTTATAGTGCTCATTTAATTTTTAGCTTGTCAGCAATAAAAGGTTTTGAGATTACATTTACGGGGTCATTTATTAACAAGCAAAACAAAAGTGGGCCCCATTACCCTTCACCTTCTGCCACTTTATCTCTCTTAAGCCTCGAACTATTAACCTTTACACTTTTCTCTTTTATGTCCAGTTTTGATGTAATGTATTCTGTTTCTCACTATATGTTATCTGGTTTGACCCAGTAAATTTTTTTATAAAGTTAAATGAACCTATGCTGCAGTCTTATACTCAATAATTTGCAAGAAAGACCAATTAAATAAAGCAGGACTTGAGTCAACATGGATGTGGATTCTGCTGCTAGTAAACTATCAGTGATCATATACAGTATTACAAAATAAAAAGCAAACACAAGAGACAGCTCTGTGGCACATTCACAACCTTTATTTTCTTTATTCATAAACATAATTTATAGGCTGCCTTTTAAGGCGTAGCCCTCTCCAGGTGGCTCACACAACATAAAACACAGTATGAAAAAGTTTACTATAGAAGGAACATTGACATCATTTTTGCAAAATGTGCTACTCAATTAGCGGGATGCCATTTTAACATTTTAAATTGATTAATTTATGGGTGCAGAACCCTTTTTGTGGTCTGAGGGCCACATTCTCTCCTGGACAACCTTTCAAGGGGTGGGCAGGTGCAGAGGCAAAAGTGGATAGAACAGGAAATGTAAACTTTACCTTTATACAGCAAGCTAGTTTCTACAGAAACTCCCCTCTATCCTCTACTCAGTCAAGCAACATTACCAGAGGTCAAGGACATATTTTAGCCAGACAAGTAACACCTGAGGAAGGGTGGTAAGCCATAATAGTGAAGGTTGTGGTTGAGGAGAGTCCCAACAGGCAGATGGTGAAGTTTGTTTGGCCCTCAGGCCTAAGGTTCCTCACCCACGGATTAATCTAACCAGTATTAAATATTGTTGTTTGGCCTGTGTAGAGCTTGTCTGAGGCCCAGGGCGGGAGTCTTCTTAGAATAAGGTTATAAACTCAAACAAAAAAGCAGCTGGTCCCTGCTGCTAGGGTTGCCATATTTCAAGCGGTGAAAATCCGGACCGAAAAGCTGTATAGTTGGGGAGTGGGGGTGGCCAAAGCTGTATGGCAACCCTACCATAGCCCTCCAATGCCTGGGGCAAGAGGACCCAGCTGCCCCCCCCCCACATGGGCCTGGTTACAGCCATACCGTAGTTCTCTAATGTTTTCCTAAACAATTGCATCCTGCACACTTTTGAGTTTCTTTTTTGTTCTTTTACTGACATAGAGAATTGTAGTGTACTGAAACCTTCATCACTTTTCAACAATAAAAGGTCAGACTCTTCAGTTTTCTGTGTCACAGTGCTTGGTTGAGTCACAAACTTATCTGACAGGAAGCTAAAACAGGTTTTGATTGCAATGCTTGCTATGAAAAAAAAAAAATCAAGTAGTTTGCCCAGGGGAAGGACTTGGACTTTTGCAAACACAAAATCTAAACAAAAAACAAGTCCTCCTATATTAAGGACTGCACAGACTTGGCTTATTTATAAAAAATAAGATGTTTTGAATTTATTTTTTTTGCTTCTTCTTAATTTAATGTCTATTTATTTATAAAAACACAGAAATACATAACATAATAACAAAAATAACATACTCCAGAGTTTTAAAGGTTTGGAAGAGGTAAAATGTTTTTGCCTGGCAACTAAAGATGTATAATGAAGGTGCAAGGCGAGCCTTCATGGGGAGAACATTTCACAAATGGCGAGCCACCGCAGAAAATGCGTGTTCTCGTGTTGCCACTGTCTGGATCTCTCACGGAGGAGACACACAAAGGACCTCAGATGATGATCGCAGCACTTTGAATTGGGCCTGGAAACTAACTGGCAGCCAGTTAAGTTGGGCCAGGATTGGTGTAATATGCTCAAATCATCTTTCTCCAGTGAGCAACATGGCCGCTGAAGTTGACAAACCACCCTCAGAGGCAGCCTTACATAGAACACGTTGCAATAATCTAACTTAGAGGTTACCAGAGCAGATGGCAGAAGTTCGGTTACCCCTGCCCAGATGAAGGTACCACCCACTGAAGCTGATAAAAGGCACTCCACGCTACCAAAAACACCTGAGCCTAAAGTGACGGCAATGGATCCAGCACCCCCAAACCATGTACAACTCAACATACTTGTGTCCTGCTCTTGGCAATCTTGACCAGATCCTTACTTGCTTACCTTCAGCTGTGCTACAGCATTAAGTGCCCAGAGACTGTTTGCAGGAAATGGAATTGTTTTATAACCGTGATCACCATCTAGCTTGTTGGAGTCGTGTGACCATGAATCAGCAGTCTTTTTATTATAGGTTTTAGTGGCTCCTCCTATCCCAGATATGCCTTCTACTATAAACAGCTGATCTACCTGGGTGCAGCAGATGGAAAAGCGAGACTGACCTCTCTCCCACATTAGCGACTCCAGCAGATCACGACAAATATACGGTATATAGCTTTACAAAGGACTAGCACCAGCATGTTTCCTGTTCCTTCTCTCTCCCACATCTATTTTGTGTCTTACCAGGTTAATGGTTAAGCACTTTACTAATAAATAATTCCTGTGTTGTAATTTCAAAGCCCAGTTTAACCATGATCAAGGCACATGCAGCTGGGATGGTATAATTGTTAACCATGATGCACATCTCCACTCACAGTTTGCAAATGAATGGGCTGCACCACGTTAGATGAACTTGCACTGCTCATCTATCTGGATGCAAATCTTTTCTGCACAACAGGTTCCCAATCCAGTAAGGGAATTGGATTGTATCCAATGGTGGTGTTATTCTGATGGAAGTCTCTGTTGGGTCAGAGGACCTTTCATCAGGAGAATGGAGAGGACTCGCTCATGGCACCTTTCTTGCTGTGTCAATGGGTTGCTCAACATTCCAGAGACTGTTTGGAGGACTGCAGAGGGAAATAATTAAAAATAGTCTCCCTCCCCAGTCTGCTAATGGAAGCCTTCACTGGATCAAACGGACTTGCATTGGTGGGTGAAGCCTATTGGACACAACCCATAATGTGTCGAAGGTTGTTTCTCCTTTGTTTGATCTGACTATGGATGAGAGAACTCATCTCAGGGTTAATTCCATAGCATTGGGTGAATTGTGTAACTTTCATGAAAGTGTGCGGCACTTCTCATTACTTCCACATATGAAAGTCTACTTTGCTAAATTTATCTTGTTTAACAGTTACTGACTCACTGTCTTCAACCAACTATTTATTGGCCTCTGCCAATTTTCAAAAAACAAAAAACAAACCATCTAAAAAGACAGACAAATCTTTTTTTATATATAAAACTGCTGGAGTATAGAAGTTTTATTGTTTTAAATGTGAAAAAACACATTTTCTACAAGTATAGCTGAATTCTTATTTACAGTACTCAATTTACAACATAATTTTAAGAAACGCAGAATAGAGGCAAGAGTTTCAAAGTGAAACAATTCTTTGGGATCCAAATTACTGTTGGTGAAGGGCTCAATTCCCACCTCACTATGGAAAAATGTCTTCTAAAAAAATCAAATTGCAAAATATATTCCAGACCAATCCATGTCAAATACTCTTTAATACACATATTAGTTTTTATAGAAGTAAAATAAAACAATTTATGTGGTTAATCAGCTCTCTCTTAACACTGTAATCTGCATTCACCCAAGAAAGCTGAGTCACAGAAGTCCAGGACCAAAAAAAAAGGGCATGGGTGGGAATCAGCCTTCCCATGAGTGGGGTCCAATTCAAGGAATTATCTTGCCAGTGGAATAGGAATTTCAATTTTCTGCCAAATCCTCATTCACCATCAGCCTGAAAAAAAGCTGATCCAGAGGGTTAGAAACCTCCTGAAACAGCAAGGGAAGTGATGCAGGAGACTGCAGCAGAAAAACAGCAGGGATTTCCACTGCATAGGAATCCCTCCTGTGAATGGAAGAAGCCCAGGATCCAGCCCCTAGTATTTAACTTATGGAATTTACTGGCGCAAAAATGTGGTGATTGCAAGTAGCTCAGGTGAATTTAAAAAGGATTCTAAAAATCCATGGAACTCTCTTTCACCAGCTGTCAGAAATGATAGCTAAACACCACTTTCCTTGGATTGAAGCAATAAACCCTGAAGACCAGATGTTGGGGAAGAAGGTTATCCTGCATGTTGCAGAGCAGTATGCAAGACTGCGTGGATCCTGGTCTAAACCCAGCAAGGCCTTCTTATGTTCTTAAGGCTGACCTTGGTTTGCTACAAAGGTTCTGTGGTGTTTAACTTATTAAGTAATCTGGGTGCATCCCATGATCTAGATATGCACTTGATCTCATTAAGCACAAAAGCATGTGCATACTGATCTACTCCAGCCACTGAAATCAACTGAGAAGCTGTTTCCGGCAAGGCAGCTCTGTGTTTGCATTTTAAAGTGTTATGCATTATTTATTGTATTGCATGTTTTATTTTAGATCTGATGTGAATATAAACACTGTTGTGATAACAGTCGTGTTATTATTCCAGTTTCCCTGAAGAGAAGGTTGTCATTGCTGTAATTGTATTGAAAAATATTTGGTATTTTTAAAGTGAAGTTCACCTGAGATTTTAATTTCCACATGCATACTTTACCCTAAGCTCATGTAAACTTGTAATGTTAAGTAAATTTTCAGAAAACTACCTATAGTGAAGTAAGATATTTTAAAATCCATCAGTAGAAAAAAACACACCCAGAAGTCCTACTGAACTCAGTGCAGATTACTCTATGTAAAAATAAAGATGACCGTTTCTTTATGGTATTTTTTTTTTATAAAAAAAACAAAGCTGAATATGGACAGCAAAGTACATGCACATTTAAAATCTACAGTCTGGAAGTTATCTGTGTCCTACTTGCCTGAGCATTAGCATCATAACCAGATCTGATCTTCTCTAGTCTCTTCCTAAGGCATGGCAAAAGCAGGATAGCTTTACAAGTCAGAACCACAATTGGAAGAATGACTGCCATCATAAAAGTAGGGGGAGTATACCATATAAACTGGCCTATGTCAATCCACTTATTCCATGCAAACACTAATGCATGAATGGTGCACAGCAGCAAAGCTAAATGTCCCATCTTGCTCTGGAAAGAAGGAAGGAAAGAAAGAAAGAAAGAAAGAAAGAAAGAAAGAAAGAAAGAAAGAAAGAAAGAAAGAAAGAAGAAAACAAAACAATAGGTTAACCTTTAAAAATGAAAGGACATTAAAACAAACTATAATACACATTGCTGCATATTCAGGGTTTCCAACAGACGGGGGGGGCATCTTCCTGTGTGCATTTCCATGCACATAATATGCAGGCATGGAGATAAATGTCATCTGCTAATTACTGCAGATAAAAGCAATGGTTACAGCACAAACCTTGTTATTTTAAAACACCAAATGCTTAATTAAGATTCTGTGCAATTGTTGAAGAATGCTCCTTGTTTTTGCTGCATATTCAGTCCTATGCCAAAACATTATCTACCTTATATTTATATCCCCACCTTTCTTTGCTCATGGAACCCAAGGAGACAAACGTGGTTCCCCATCCAGACACTGACCAGGACCAAGCATGCTTAGCTTCAGCACGGTGGTTGCCTCATGTGCTTAGAACACTGAGCTTCTAAGAGAGGGGTCAGCAAACCTTTTCAGCAGGGGGCCAGTCCAGTGTCCCTCAGACCTTGTGGGGGGCCGGACTATTTTTAAAAAAATAAAAAAAATGAACGAATTCCTATGTCCCACAAATAACCCCGAGATGCATTTTAAATAAAAGGACACATTCTACTCATGTAAAAACACTGATTCCTGGACAATCCGTGGGGTGGATTTGGAAGGCGATTGGGCCGGATCTGGCCCCCGGGCCTTAGTTCGCCTACCCATATTAAGACTTAGTTCTGCATAAGACAAATGGAACTCTACCTCAGCCGACTTGAAATCTGGTAGAGTGATTTTGTATTTTCTAAACTTTTTAAAATAATAATAATAATAATAATAATTATTATTTCAATTCATTAGTCACTTTATCTAGTCCAGGGCAACTCAAAGCGACTTACAAACGAACAGACAGACAACACCCATTTATAGATATATAAAAATAAAGAGGAAAAAAAATACAGTGGTACCTCGGGTTGAGTACCCAATCCGTTCTCAGGTGCTGTTCACACCCCGAAAAGTATTCAACCTCAGTGCACATGCGGCAGAACCCGGAAGTAAACACTTCCAGGTCCACCGAGTACGCAACCCGCAGCGTACTCAACCCGAGGTATGACCGTACATTAAAAACATTCCACCCACTTGTTTATAGGGGAAAGCTCTTGCGTGGTGCCTAAGTATTTAAAAGGTAAGAGATTCGTGCTACCTGCCTTCTATAGCGGAAGAGTTGAGATCTTTGGTCTGTATCTTGACTACCAGTAGCTCTCCCTTTGTTTCCAATGCAAGCTGTGTTAAATTTCCTTAGAATCATAGAGTTGGAAGAGACCACAAGGTCCATCCAGTCCAACCCCCTGCCAAGCAGGAAACACCATCAAAGCATTCTTGACATATGCCTGTTAAGCCTCTGCTTAAAGCATAGCTGCCAAGTTTTCCCTTTTCTCACGAGGAAGCCTATTCAGCATAAGGGAAAATCCCTTAAAAAAAGGGATAACTTGGCAGCTATGGCTTAAAGCCCTCCAAAGAAGGAGACTCCACCACTCTCCTTGGTAGCAAATTCCACTGCCAAACAGCTCTTATTGTCAGGAAGTTCTTCCTAATGTTTAGGTGGAATCTTCTTTCTTGTAGTTTGAATCCTTTGCTCTGTGTCCGCTTCTCTGGAGCAGCAGAAAACAACCTTTCTCCCTCCCCTATATGACATCCTTTTATATATTTGAACATGGCTATCATATCACCCCTTAACCTTCTCTTCTCCAGGCTAAACATACCCAGCTCCCTAAGCCGTTCCTCATAAGGCATCGTTTCCAGGCCTTTGACCATTTTGGTTGCCCTCTTCTGGACACGTTCCAGCTTGTCAGTATCCTTCTTGAACTGTGGTGCCCAGAACTGGACATGGTACTCCAGGTGAGGTCTGACCAGAGCAGAATACAGTGGTACTATTACTTCCCTTGATTTAGATGCTATACTCCTATTGATGCAGCCCAGAATTGCATTGGCTTTTTTAGCTGCTGCATCACACTGTTGACTCACGTCAAGTTTGTGGTCTACCAAGACTCCTAGATCCTTTTCACATGTACTGCTCTCAAGCCAGGTGTCTCCCATCCTGTATTTGTGCCTTCTACTGGCCCTGGTGGGTTCAGCACTGCTATTTGCATATACAAAACGGGAGCAGGGAAATTACTTGCAAGTGTCCCAGTTTGCTGCATCAACCAGCAGGTTGAAGTGCATCCTTATAAGCTGATTCACATATGGAAAAGGCTCCACATGCCGCACGGGCAAGAGTCTGTGGGACTCCAGATACTGTTGAATTCCCAACACCCATCAGCCCCATTCAACATGGCCAATGGCCAGGGATGGTGAGGGTTGTAGTCCAGCAATATCTGGTCACACAAACTCTTTCATGCAAGGACCCATCTTTGGCTCTAATCAATTTTCATCTGGTGGTATGGGAATATCATCGCATCAGTGGCTATTTGGAACTGTCCTGTGTCGGATTACGTAAGTCTCCAGGGTTTCAGGGGGGGGGGGGAAGGTGCCCCCCTGCCTTTCAGATCTTCTCAATTGGCAATACCAGAGAGTGAACCTCAAATCTATCACAAAGAGTATGTGTTTCACCACTGAGCCATGAACAATCTATGCCGTTTTGTTTACATGTACCTGGATATAATGAAACTCTCTCCAGGTCAGCGAGTGGCTGACAGATGGAATTGATGTTACTGCCAATACAGCCAGTAGAGCAAGCCCCAAAATTCCTAGGGACACATAAATCTCCATTCTCCAGACATCGTGTTCAATCCAGGCATCTTCCTTTTTCTGCTTCACCTGTGGACAGAACACTACACTTTAAGAAGTGTTAGAATGACAACACAAGTGCACTTAAGATACAGAGGTATGGACACTTTTTTTTTTGCTTAGGAAGCCATCTCTTCTGCATATGCAGATTCCATGGTGAAACCCCAGTAGGAACCAAACTGTATGTATATGTGTGTGTGTGTGTGTGTGTGTATGTATGTATATGTGTGTGTGTGTGTGTGTGTGTGTGTATATATATATATATATATATATATATATATATATATATATATATATATATTATTTTTTGCTATTGCAGCTATTATGGGAATAACAATGGGATTAAAAAATGAATAAAAACACCCCAGTTGGCACTAAAGTTTCCCCATCCAAGCCTGTATGCATTTCACGGATGGGATGAAAGTATCCAGGTGTGTGAACCAGCCTATATCTTGTATAGATCTTTGTTAGCTAACTAAAGTGCTGCACAAAACAGGATACGCTGGGACTCTGTTGATATTTTCTGTTCACCCGTGCATGCTACAAATTAGAGCATGGTCCCATTTCAGATCTTTAACTGCAGCATTGTTTATACTGATGTCCAAAAAAAGGTGCCACCAGCCTTAACCATAGGAAAGTCAATTAGATGGAGAAGTATTGACTTCAGCAAAGTTTTGACCCCCCAAGAAGACTTGTTCCAATTCCTTTTTAACTTGTTTTTTTTAACTTGCATTATTTGCTGACAAACAGAATTCCATCTAAAAGCTAAGCACAACCTTTGGCAAACTGTAACAAGAGGTAAGCAACACCAAGAAGCAGTATTTTAAGCAGCTAATCAGTAGGCTTACTTGGCAAGTTTTTTTGCTCTGCCAGAGCAGCCAATGTGCCTAGATGTTTTCAAATAACCTGTATAATTGGCCTATGTACAGAAATGAGCTGCCGTGATTTTGGTATTTACAATTAGAACTAAGGTGTTGAGGTGCAGAGGTGGTCTGGGGTCTGGAAAATTTCAACAGCAGGCGCAGGTTCTCTCATCTTGACAACTGCATCTGCCAAAATTCTCTGAAGGCATAATTTATATGAGGAGAAACCAACACAGCACTCTACAGATGTCAGACTGCAGCTCTCCTAATCCTTGACCATGCTGGCTGGGGCTAAAGGGAATTAAGGAGCCAACATCTGGAAGGCACCACATTGGATATCCCTGCCATTTTATTATTTTTGGCTATACACATGGATAAATCATAGATCTGTGATTAATAATAATAATAATAATGACTTAAAATAAAAAGTCAGACAAGCAGTAGCTATCAAAACATCCTGTGTTAATGATTTCCAGACATTATTCATGCTGTGGGGAATTGTCTTTTTTCTTCTACTGGACCATCTGATAATTAGTTCCACTGAATGAACCTGGGTACAAATGTTTTGGGATATAAATCTTTTTATTTGTTCTCTCCGCTTTATTTTTAAGTTTATAAACTTTAACCATGCCAGTCCTCACCTTGGTGTTTCCAACTCACAATCCCTAATCATTTAAAGGTGCAATCCTATACCCACCTACTCAATGGAACTTGATTCTGTAAAGGATTGCAGACTCTGTTACACTTTTAACCGATTTAATGGCATTACGACAAAACAAAATGGCGTACCTGTTGATATGCCCAGTTCAAGAGTTTGTATCTGTAGGATCTCCTCATTGGATAGCACAAGCTATAGCAGGCATGTAATGAGGCAAAGAAGAAGCTAAGAAGTCCAAACTGTTTCCTCGATAACATCCATCTGTCCAACCATTGTGGAAAACGTCTATACTTGGTTCCATAGTGGAACTGAAAACCTGCAGCCAGTACTCCTGGTAAATAAACCAGAGCCAGCAGGGTAATCGAAACCACTGGTAAGACTTTGTTTATGACCAGGATTGGGATTTTATAAAATGCATTTCCTTGATTAGTTACAAGGGGATGGATGACGTCCCTTAGGAAAGTGTAGATAAAGGTTAACAAGGACAGTACCAATGCGGTCTTCACTGGCAAATGCCATTTAGGGAAAAGGTCGTGCTCGCAGTGCTTACTAGGAGGACAGTCAAACTCATCAATATAGATTCTTTTATGAACGTGGGGGAGAGCATCTGGTGTGCCAACCACTTGTAAATCCATCATCTGAAAAGGAGAAGATACAATACATAAACCTAAGAGGGTTTTAAGAGTACTTTATCAGTATTGGTAGATTCCTAGCATTGCTGACCTTTGTGGACTCCTACACACTCTTATCTGAAACTGTTCTAATTGTGCACGAGGTTTTAGGATGCAAAATGTAACTAAAATATCGATAATGAACTGAAGCAACTTAAGGTTGGTTCCATTGCAGAGTCATGATTTTCACTGATGGTTTTTAGGCACCAAGGTTTATTCCCAGAAGGGAGCCACCTCCACAGATTACATTTCTTCATCAACCCTTTGTGAAGAGGTGGGAAGGAAATGGAATTCAAAACATGTAAATGGGAACGGAATGTAATCTCTAGTCTTTACAACACATTTATTCTTGTGTGAAATACAAAAAGGCACAGTAATGCCATTTTTATCTCCTGGACCATTGCAGGTCCTTTGATCTGTGGTTTGGAGGTGGACATATCAGCAAAGAGAGGAGTAGGGTTGCTGTATCTGTACAGGCAGGGCTTCCATACTGGGATGTATTTCACAGCAGGTGCTGCTTCCGTCAATGTATAACTGAAATCGTGAGAAAAAGCTGTGCCTGCTCAAATTCGCTCTTTTACATGATGATCCATTACCAATTTTCAAAGCAGCAGCCATGTTAGCCTGTCTTAGCAAAAACTAAGGAGAGAGCCTTGGGGCACCCTAAAGGCTAGCAAACTTGATTATGGCATAAACTTCTGTTGACTAGATCACAGTTCATGAGATGCATCAAGTGGAAAATTCAGTTGCAAGGCATGGAATACACACACTGCGGGATAATAAGCGCTCTCTCTCTCGCTCTCTCTCTCTCTCTCTCTCTCTCTCTCTGTGTGTGTGTGTGTATAAAAGTTGGGAGTTGAATAATGCAAAATGTAGAGCTTGTGACAATTCTATTAGAGGTTTAGATTCATACGAAATGTTGTTTACACATTACCAACTACTCAGCATTAGGAAGGGCAATTTACTGGGCTGTTTACTGGGCTGCCTTGGCACAGAAGTGTTTGTCCTTGCAAAAGCTGTTCTGTTGAAACTTCTATAGTTATATATGTCCCCGTTTCATCTTCCCAACACTTTCCCTACACTTGGGAAACTCAGATGAATGGCAAGTATCAATTTTAAGGGCAGATTCCAACCCTGAGGTAACAGAAGATATAGCCAAGTTCCTTGGTTGTAGTCATCAAAACTAGATCACAGTTATTAAACGTCACGTGTTTTGAGTCAGAATTTCTGCATTTTTACCAATTTTAATTGATTACAGATTGAGGCTGCAATCGTAACTCTATTTACCTGGGACCAAGACCCATTAAATTCAACAGGATTTACTTTTGAGTAGGCATGAATTGGATTGCGCTGTTGTGCTCCCATTTTAAAAAGGTACCATTTGTCTCCATGTCTCATTTTGTTTTGCTGTAGTTGTCCTAATAACCATACACTGCTTATGGTCTGTAAATAAAATTGCACTATTTACAAGGGCCAGAAACACTTCCCTATAGATTTTATTTTCTGGGGAGGCTGCAGATAAAGAGCCTGGGGAGTAAAAGCTCTTTGAATTTGGCAGGCCAGAGCACCAGAAGGATTAAGTGGGTCATTATGTCACCTTGCCTAAGGCCAACCTAGCATGTGTAATATAAATACACACACGCGCGCACACACATAGATTACCAAATTGTTGAAATTCTCCCAAGTTCTTTCGGGATTCATTTTCTGATCTTCATTCTGATCCATGTTCTTGACCAATGACTGTCCTGTGCTCTAAGGCAAGAGGATCTCTGCAAGGCAATTTTCACTCATTTATTTGTATCATGCTATGTATATGCAGTTGATACTTTAGAAATGCACATAAGCAATCAAATGCACTGTCTTGAGTTAGCCTTGATGAACCTGGGGACTTTCATAGATTTTGTCTTGTCACACAAATCTGAGTGTTAAAAGCACACATGTTTTAAAAGTGAAATCATCTGAATTCTACACAAGTACTATTGAGACACAACAATGACTCACATGATCTTTAAGCCACTTTCATGCACAGCCCCCTTCCCAAACACCCAAACTGCGGCTCCAAAAGCTGTAGGATTCTTAACACTTCCAATCCACTTCTTATTGTTCTCCTTGGGTTTAATTTTCTGCATGTATCACACATGACAGAGCTAAACAAGTGAGCATGAGCTGATGGAATCCTCTTATTTTCCCACAACTCCAGAAGAGAGAATAAAAGGCTTGAAAATAAAAGAAAATATTTCTCACTTCTATTGTACTTGAAGGGAGCAGACTTTACCAAGGTGACAAGAGAAACAAAGGAATGAAATAGAATCTCCACTGGAAGGTACCTGCTAGTCTTGGCCCATCTTCCTCACATGGCCATGATTTTTAAAAAAAAAAAGGGGGGGGGAGAGAGACAGATTTCTATGTATCCCAGATTACAGCTATCATAAAAGACCAAGAGGCATGATGCCAGGGTCTATGTATTGTAAAACAAACCCAGACTGCTTAAGCAAGCGGTATCTTCAGGCTGGTGTCCAGACACTTTACAGAAGTGTCGACATCATGATCTTGCCTCACTCTACGCAGATGTTAATAGGCAAAAAAATGTTACTAGGGATGAAGTCAGTTTCAAAAACTCTATTGCTAGCTGTTTACGGCTGCTGAGTGAAGCAATTAAAGAAACTCTGTTCACTATAGAAAATGACCAAAACAAGAATCTGCAGTGAGGTTAAAGCACAGTTCCTTGGTGTCATAGTTGTTTCACAAAGCCCCAGAACAGTGGCGGAGGAAGGGGGGTGCAGTCCGCCCAGGGTGTCAACCCTGGGTGTGTGTGTGTGACATTGCAGCACCGCCCCCACTGGGGACACTCGCTGAGTGGGCGGCACCCTCCGGGTGCGGGTGCCAGGCCAGCTAGCTCCGCCTCTGCCCCAGCACCCTTGATCAGGAAGTGAACATGTACAGGGCTAGAAACCTCTGACTTCCCCAAATGAGATTCTTACCTTTTTCAAGCTATGGTATATCATCTGCCCTGCCCACATTTGCCTTTGGCCACGCCTACTTTCCCCTCTAACCTTGCCCACTACTGGAATGCAGACACTGGAAGTTTGCCCACAAGGAAACATGGCTCCTGCCGGGGGGGGGGAGGATCCTCTGCCCCCGCCTTAACCACAGTATCTTAAGAAGTGCATCCACCTGTATGAGTCTGTCCAAAAGTCCAGACTGTCTATAGGTGCCCTGCTCATAGCTGCCAAGTTCTCCCTTTTTTTAAGGGAAATTCCATTATGCTGAATAGGCTTCCTCACGAGAAAAGGGAAAACTTGGCAGCTATGGCCCTGCTCTATGCACCATGGTTATTTGAAGTACAGCAGGTGAACATGTTACACAAGGCCTTTGGGGCAATGGTGCCACAAAACACAGGAATGGCCTGCCAAAGGACGTCTGTCCACCCCCATAATTCAACAAGCAGCAGACATTCTATTTTCCAAAATGCTTTTTCTCATGCTGCCTTTAAACTGTACAGTATCTCCCATGGCTCCCCAAACACAACCACATATTTCCCACAGTCTTTGGCTCTCGCCCCTTGGCTGTTTCCTTCCTCTCTCAACAGTAGAAGCTATTCCCTCCTCTCCTCCTGCTGATGCAGCAAAAGGACTGCTCTAGGCAACCACCAAGACTTGTCTAGCAATAAGCCTGGCTTTGCTCATATGCCAATGGTGATGATGTTGTAAAATAAAACCCTATGTGCTCAAAGCAAGCTCCAAGCACTGATTCTTATGTAGTTGGAACGACACATCCAAGCACAAAATGGAGGTACACCGCAGTAGACTTTGGGCACCCCAAGGGTTGCAATAAATGGGGGGTGCTTTTAAGAAGTGGGGGTAACCAAAACAGTCGATGAGGGGTTTTTGTGTTCAGTGGCTAGAGAACACCTGAGTGTCTGTTGGGATCTGGGAGCAGAAATCATGACAAAGATGGACTGGAATGGAGTGTCCTCGAAAATGGTACATACGGTATATAGATAGTTGGCGGGCACCCTGATCAAAAGCACTCCAAACCACCAAGGTTTTTAGTTGGGGCAATCAGAATAAGATTCACTATTTGACTATTGATTCAAAACCCTAAAATGTATTTTATATAATCGACTTTTTATTTCTATTCTTTGTATATTGTTGTTGTTGTTGTTTAGTCGTTTAGTCGTGTCCGACTCTTCGTGACCCCATGGACCATAGCACGCCAGGCACTCCTGTCTTGCACTGCCTCCCGCAGTTTGGTCAAACTCATGTTCGTAGCTTCGAGAACACTGTCCAACCATCTTGTCCTCTGTCGTCCCCTTCTCCTAGTGCCCTCAATCTTTCCCAACATCAGGGTCTTTTCCAAGGATTCTTCTCTTCTCATGAGGTGGCCAAAGTATTGGAGCCTCAGCTTCACGATCTGTCCTTCCAGGGAGCACTCAGGGCTGATTTCCTTAAGAATGGATAGGTTTGATCTTCTAGCAGTCCATGGGACTCTCAAGAGTCTTCTCCAGCACCATAATTCATAATTGTATATTGTATTGTTGTTTTATTGCTATGGCTGGCCGACGCAAATAAAGGTTCATTCATTCATTCACTTCGAACCACCACGTTTCGTGGCAGGTCCCGTTTATCAAGCACATCTAGTAATCTTCTTAGCACAGTTACTTTTGCTTTCTTGGCAAACCCTGTAGAAGCCGCTGCGATTTAAAGCCTGCCCTGCAAAGCTTAACCCAATAAAGTTTTGGCCAGGAGGCGCGTGCTTCTTGTAAACGTGTACAAAAACAAACACCTCTCCCCCAACCCCCTTTCGAGGATATTCTGTACCTTATGACGTACAGAAGAAGCCCGTCACTGCCCACCTATCGCCCCTTGTTGCAGTCACTGTTTCGTTTATTTATCAAGGCATTCATGAAATCTCGTTAGCACCGCGGGGTGGCGGGGAAACGAGCGGAAAAGAAGGGGAAGGCTGCTGGAGGAGGCGAGAGCCGGCCGTGCTTGGAAAGCGGAGCTCGCTCTGTCCGGAGACAGGGGTTCGGAATTTCACGGCGCCTTCCCGGGCTCCGTAAATATTTGGCTAGCCGGCCCGCCTCCCGCCCTCCCCCGGAGAAGGAGGGGTTGTTCAGAAAGCCCGGGGACTTCTCGGCGCTACTTACAACAACTTTTCTCCGTCTCTGGGCCCGGGGCGACGCGATCCCGAACCGGCACGCGGAGTTACCTAGACTAGCGGCTCCTCTCCGGAGCCCGCTCGACATGCAGCCGCCTACCCCGCCCTTGGCAGCCCCGCCTTCGGCATCTCTCCCTGCCTGGTCGGCTCCGCCTTTCCTTCGCTTCAGGAGCCGGCGGATCTTGAAGGGAGTCGCCGGCCAAAGTTGTCTTGTTTGCTTAAAGGGGGAGGGGGAGGAGAATCACTCTTGTAAACTGTTGCGCTTGGCGTAAAGATGTCGCCGTCCGCGCCGTCTGCATTTGGCGGCCAAGTGTCCGTAAGCCCCGCCCCAGCACACGACTCCAAACACTCGCAACCAGCCCTGTCCTACTGTGAAATAGTATGAACAGACTTTAGGCTGCAGTCCCATTTGCTCACTTTGCTGGGATTGAGTCCCATGCAGCAGAATGGGTTTATTTCTAGGTAGCTACGCATAGGATCGTGCTGTCGCCGTCGCGCGTAGTGGTGCACGTAGGTGCAAGAAGTCTGTACTAATCGCAGGGTCGTGATTTTCAAGCTCCACCTTGGGCGAAAAATTCCTGCATTCCAGGGGGTTGGACTAGATGAACCATGTGGACCCTTCCAACTTCACAGTTATATGATTCTATGGACACATGTTTGTAGCCTACACTTTCCTAGACTAGTCAGCATATAGGATCACCAGTCAGCACACTGTTACGGTTTACTCCCACAGTATCTTGGGAACTGTAGTTTAAGGCTGCTGGGAATTGCAGTTTTGTGAGGGGTGAACTACAATTCCTAGGATTCTCTGGGGAAACCACGTACTGTACAGTACACCAAACTTTTCATGGTGACATGCTTTTTAGAGATGCATCATTTCACGACACAGTAATTTAGTTTTACTAGGAAACTGGAGGTTGAACTAACCCTTTTCCAACCCCAGGAGGAGCACGGGGAGCATTCACACCACACACACACACGGGGTATGTGTGACCCCAGATGGTGAGAAACGGGGCCAGCAAAGCAGGGCCTCTGAGGAACAAGAGCCAGTGTGGTGTAGTAGTTAGATCTGGGAGACTAGGCTTCAAATACGCACTGGGCTGTGAAGCTCACTGGCTGACTTTGGGCCAGCCACTGCCTCAACCTACCCTACCTTGCAGGGTTGTTGGGAATAAATGAGAAGAGGAGAGCCATGTATTCCACCACTACCTCCTTGGAGAATGAAGGCAACAAATAAACACAAGGGAAATACCTACTTACTTGTGAGGTTTGCAGAATGAAAATGAAAACAAACACCAACTCCGAAAAGAGGCAAAACTTCCAGGAAACAGCAATGAAGACTTGAGTCTTGTGGACCCAAATAGTGACCTATAACAGTAGAACTCTTTTCAGCCCCGTGTAGACTTTCTGTGGTTGGGGTGGGGAAAAGGAAAACCAATACAGTAAAAGGCATGGCCAAAGGATGGTGACAATGGGACATTGTGGAGCAATGAATCATAGAATTGGAAGGGACCACGAGGGTCATCTAGTCCAACCCTCTGCAATGCAGAAATATTTTTCCCAATGTGGGTATCAAGCCCACAACCCTACAATTAAGAGCCTCTTGCCCTACTAATTGAACTATCTCAGACTTCCTGTTCACCAAGCCTGTTGTGGAAGCTGGAAAGAATGGGTAATTCTGTGGAGAAATATGACTCTGCCCTTCCACAGTTCTGCTCTCCCTACCATCTGTGTCACGACCTGCTGACTTAGCATTACTTTGAAAAATAAAAATAAGCAGATTGGGTTATTTATCTAGTTTATACCTGCTGGGAGCCAGGGTGACAAAATTTTCCACAACAAGGTTAATGCCTATCTTGCTTGGTCAAGTGGTGTTGTTTTGTGTTTGAAGACTTAAAAGAATTTGAGACTTTCTAGTTGCGTGTAGATAAATATAGTGAGTTGATGTTTGTTTGTCTGTTGGTGGTGTTTAGTCAAAGGGCAGTTCAAAATATGAATAAAATACATGTCCACCCCAATACAAGAAAAATGAAGACCGGCCAGGGAATCATATTTGCTGAAGCAACTGAATTTAGAGAGAGAGAAGAGGCTCTAACCCACAAACCCGTGAGCGAAATAAAGCCATTAATATTTAAGGTGCCACAAGACACCTTAAAAGGGGTTGCCCCCTCTTGTGTTTCGGATCACATGTCGGTTTGTCCTCAGGGTCGCCAATCTATTTAAAACCAGTGGCAAACTGCTACGGTCTCCAGTCACAAAAAGGCGGCTGTGGGCTGTGGCACAGCACAAAATGGCTGCCACAACTACAAGGATTGAAAAAGGTGACTGGAACGCAAAAGGGTGCTGGTGTGCTCCACCCACCCGCACATCATAAATGGAAAGAAGGCACCTAAATCAGACACCGCTGCATTCACAGAGACTAGCTGTTTATGCCTCTATTCAGAAGGAAGGGCTGGTGTCCAATCCAATGAAATGTGGGCATGTTTAAGGATGTGTGTTCAGTGTGGAAGAGGCGGAGCCAGTGCAAACAGGAACTGATCAGGAAGAATGGGCTCTTGTGGATTTTTGAGGGGACATTTCCTGAGATCTTTTGTGGCGCCCCAAATGTTGGTGACCCCTGCCTCAGGTGTGTCTTGGGTCAGCTCACCACTCCATCCCCTGTGTATTAGACGGATTATTCTGATAAAACAAAAGGCAACAAAACTGAAATCCCTGTGCAAGCTTACCTGAGGAGTACGCCTTACGGAATTCAGTCACCTGGATGAAGAAATGCTGAGTGGAATGGTGTGCAGGCCTTTGCAAAGAAGGGAAAAACTGCTGGCAAATTTGAAAGGATCTGGAAGGATGTAATTAACAGGCCATGAGCTTAGGGGAGCTGGGCCTCTGTAATACCGGCTGCTACCACCCCATTAGATTCTGCCTAGCTTTGAAGTTGAGGACGCCTGAAGTTATGGGCTCTCTCATGAGCAGGAAAGTATATTCCTGAAGTCTACTGCCATCTGCTTTACCATGTGATGCCCATGCGCCTAATTTTACCAATCTATAGGTGCATCGACATGGGACCTTTATAATGTGGATTCGAAGCAATGCGTACCCAGGGCTTTTTTTCCAGCCGGAAATTGCTGGAACTGAGTACTGGCACCTCTCAGGTTATAAGAGAACAAGGGAGGTGTTCATGGTGAGTTCTGGCACCTCTTTTTCTAGAAAAAAAATTAGCACCGTACCTCATTCTTTAAATGGGGATAGCTAGGCGGTGAAGAGTTCTCTAAGCAAAAGCACTAAAAGGGTGTATGGAGGAAGATGAGATGTATAACACTTAAATACCTTTGGTTCCTTGTTAGAGAAGTTGTAAACATCCCTTTTATATTTGGCAGGAGGTTTTAGGACTTTAAAAGGTGTAAGAGTCGTCTTCCTTCCCTCTGAGACACTCTGTGTGATAAGAAACACATCATTCTGTCTGTGTGAGGGCTAGTACAGAGACGTAAAGGTAAAGGGACCCCTGACCATTAGGTCCAGTCATGACCGACTCTGGGGTTGTGGTGCTCATCTTGCTTTACTGTCTGAGGGAGCTGGCGTACGGCTTCCAGGTCATGTGGCCAGCATGACAAAGCCGCTTCTGGCGAACCAGAGCAGCGCACGGAAATGCCGTTTACCTTCCCGCCGGAGCGGTACCTATTTATCTACTTGCACTTTGAGGTGCTTTCGAACTGCTAGGTTGGCAGGAGAGTACAGAGACTTAGGGACAGATAATTATTTGGGCAGAAATACGGAGTTGGTCCTGTCAAATCTGAAGTGCTTCCCTCTCTCCCATACATCTTCCATCTTTATCTCAGATCTTTAAAACTGATGCTGTGGGGTCTAGAATATATATTATAGATGTACGGATGTGGGTCTGTATTTATTTTGATTTATGTTTATTTCCTTTCCCTTTCCTTTGTTTTGCTCAGCACTGATTTACAGCCTTGTTATTCCACTTTTGCTGTAAATGGGGATGGGGAAGGAAGAGGGGTTAATAACATGTTTCTCCCTGTATATCCTAGCTGTCATATGAGCTTTTCTGTTGATGCTGCAAGTTGCAATAATTTCATGACTTTTGAATGCTGATGGAGAAGTGTCTTATACAGTCATACCTTGGTTTAAGTATGCCTCGGTTTGAGTATTTTCAGTTTAGGTACTCCGCGGACCTGTCTGGAACGAATTAATCCACTTTCCATTACTTTCAATGGGAAAGTTCACTTCAGGTTAAGTACGCTTCAGGTTAAGTAAAGACTTCCAGAACCAATTGTGTTTGTAAACCGAGGTACCACTGTATGTTAAAGCACAGAGAAATCAAAGGGATCGCATACGGCTTGTATATAGTATTAAAAGGGGGGGGAAACTTCAATAAATCTGTTTAAAATTAACTGGAATATAATATATAATAAGTAAAAAAGTTAAAAATGTAAAACAAGCTACCTCAGTATGGTAATGGACTAAGGCTGTGTACACCAGGGGTCAGGAAACGTTTTCAGCAGGGGGCCGGTCCACTGTCCCTCAGACCTTGTGTGGGGCCAGACTATATTTTGAAGGAAAAAAATAACCCAGAGATATAAAAGCACACATTCTACTCATGTCAAAACACACTGATTCCCGAACCGTCCGCTAGAAGGCGATTGGGCCGGATCCGGCCCACGGGCCTTAGTTTGCCTACCCATGGTGTACACACTCCTCTTTACTCTGCATCTAGTACACGTCCCCTGCTGGTTAGGGAAGCAATGTACACACACCATTAGGCACCCACTACCCATGTTTAGCCTGCTGTTTCTTTTCTAATTAATTTTTATTGCTTTTCAAAATTTTTTTTGAAAAATTAAACAATTTAACATCAAAGTAATTCAAATTTAATAAAAATTTAAAAGTTGACTTCCCACCCCACAACGTTTATGTTTCTCTTCCCTCCCTTGTTTGCTGCTCAATGTCACATCAATTTCCTAATTCCATTTCAATAGTTAAAATATTTTTTATCCTGTTGTTTCTTATGACATACTATGTTTTAATGTGTTTCCAGCTTCTGTTGGATTTGAGAAAAAGAAGAACTTAGCTGTGTTTTAAGCTGGACAGTGTGTAGATGGCCTGACTGGACCTTTGGGTACGACTGCCATTTGCCCATCTGGTGCCACTGCCAAGAGCTGAGTTGACTTCAGCATGCAGCATGCAGAATTCACATGGTTGGCTTTCCACGGATGACATTTCCATGGCCTGATTTTCCCAGTGGCCTTCTTCATGTGCCAGAAACTTGTGAGAACAGACTAAGAAGATTGCCAAATATGTACAGTGGTACCTCTGCTTATGAACTTTTAGAGTTCCGTTCTGAACCTGAAACTGTTCTTAACCTGAGGTACCACTTTAGCTAATGGGGTTTCCCACTGCTGGCGTGCCGCTGGCGTGCAATTTCTGTTCTCATCCTGAGGTAAAGTTCTTAACCCGAGGTACTGCTTCCGGGTTTGTGGAGTTTGTAACCCGAAGTGTTTGTAACCCGAGATGTTCGTACCCCGAGGCACCACTGTATTCCCTTTCAGTCCTCTCCATTCACTTACAGGGCAGAGCAGCAATGCTAGCCTTCCAGTGGCAGAGCCACTCCTGCTTATCAGAAGGGAGGGGGTAGGAGTCAGGCAGTGGGGTGGTCAGGACTGCACAGATGCACCACTGGGAATGCTGGCTTGACTCCGCTGGTGGACCAATACATCCCTGACCTTCCCTACCACCTCACCCTTCTAAGCTTTGCAGATACCATGAAGCTTGTGTTGCAGCTCTTTCCCAGTGGATAACATACCCTACGACATTTCTCCGATGAAAATAGGGACACCTTATCCAACAACAACAACAACAACAACAACAACAACATTTAATCCCCTCCCATCTGACTGGGTCGCCCCGGCCACTTTGGGTGGCTTGCAACATATTAAAAAAAAATAAACTTTAACAGGGCTGCCTTCAGATGTCTTCTATGTATAGTTACTTAGCTCATTGGCTCAGGGATTGCATAACTTCCTACCCTCCAACATTTCTTTGATGAAAATAGGGACATCCTAAGGAAAAGCGGGGCATTCCAGGATCAAATCAAGGGCATGTGAGAGGTTGAGGCTTCTGTGTGGAGAATGTGCAGATTCTCCACAACTCTCTTTTTACCACATTCAGGCATCTTATATATATATATATATAAAGCACGTCAAATTGCAAGTAGATAAATAGGTACCGCTAAAGCGGGAAGGTAAACAGCGTTTCCGTGTGCTGCTCTGGTTCGCCAGAAGCGGCTTTGTCATGCTGGCCACATGACCCGGAAGCTGTACGCCAGCTCCCTCGGCCAATAGAGCAAGATGAGTGCCGCAACCCGAGAGTCAGTCACGACTGGACCTAATGGTCAGGGGTCCCTTTACCTTTACCTTTAAGATTAATTAAAAGCATCATAGAACAGTGTGGTAATTTTGTTTGGTTTGATGAAGTATGTGCTTCCGAGTCATCTGCCTTCAGATTAGTTCTATTATATATTTCATTGGACTACATAACGCTTACAGTGATACATTTATTATGGATGACTAGTAATGACATTATTACTTGCACGTAGTGTCTGACATTTTAATCACTTGTAATTCTTCTGCAAGGAAACAATTATAGTAACCAAAACAGGCTAAATGCTAAAACAACCCAACCACTTAATTTGCTGTTTGTTTCTAGGAGCAAGGAAATTGGTATATTATTCATTGTTTAGGAAAACATTGTTTTGCAAAAAACATTTGAAGCTCCTAGGAATTTTCATGATCTGTTGAACAAATGATTGTCTAGAATAGCATGTCTGAAGCTGATTATTCCGTATTTGCTATTTATTATTCCTCCTACTTGTAAAGTTCCAGAAATGGCAGGGATAGAACTGACACCATATGATTAGGTGATTTGCCAGAGAAGAACAGCAAAATGGAAACAGATAAAATAAACAGAAAGCTAAGACCCTGCACCCTCTAAAATCACCTCACTTGGCATTTAAATAATAATAATCTGAATTTTCATTTCTAATATTTATCTCCCTATGTTAGCTTTTAGCCATGGATGAACAGACTTCATGCATGCCAGATTTTCTTTTATTTTTCATTAGAATGCCACATCTACCACCCAGGTCATGCTGTTTACATTCTGCTAACCTCTAGGTTGGATTAATGTAATATCTTATACACAGGGCTGCCTTTGAAGATGATTTGGAAACTGCAGATGGTGCAGAATTCAGTGGCCAGATTGCTTACTGGGGCAACACGGTCCAAACATATAACATATAACACAGTGCTTCTCCCACTTGAACCACCCCGGTCCCTGTGTCCGTAATCTGTGCGCCACTCTATAAGCCTAGAAGCATTGAAAAGGAAGTGGCTTTGGTGGGTAGGCGCTCGGGGGCTGAAAGAGATTGCTTTTTCAAAATTGCCTAGGGGGCTGTTTGAAACCAGCCTGGGGGCCGCAAGTGGCCCCCGGGCTAGACTTTGGACATGCCTGCCCTAAATGATAGCCCTCCATAATGGCTCTTTTGCTCTTGATTGCAGGCTCCTAAGCTGCTTTTCAGTAAGTTGTTGTGTCAAGGAAATCTGTAGATTAGCATTTTGCAGGAACATTTCCGTGCTTTGGGACCAGTTTTACAATAGCTACTATTTCTGAGCTTGGTCAATTGTCCATTTCCTGCTGTGTGGAATTACCTCCCCCTTCCAACTTATGAGTAAACACAGGTATAAATCCTTCCTATATTATGTTTTTGTCATGTGACTGAATGACCTGAAGAAGCCCTACAGTGGACAAACAGCTATCAGTTTCTTATGGTCAAGCTTATTTTCATAGAGACTTCAAAGCTGTCACCACAATGTTCAAAAATCACTGCAATTCAGTAGCAGCAGTTACTGTAATGAAATATCTCATAGCTAAGTCATCCAACAGTCTCTTTTCTCCCCTTCTGAACTATTGTGTGAAGCAAGTGAAGAATATCTATCTATCTACCTATCATCCATCTATCTATGATATCTTAAAATTATTTTGCAATAGTGTATTTATTAAAAATTTACATGTCAGGCCAGCAGATGTCTATGTTGGCTTAGCAATGAAAATTTTTTCTGTCAGATTCCTGACAGTGTAGATATAGCCTTAATCATTGTTGTGAAGCAGGATGCTTTTCTTTGTGTCAGCTCTACAGTACTACCCTTCTGCCCTCAGTGCACTGTCTCTTTCTGCTTGGTTAGAAGCAGGGCTGGTCCAGGTGCCCAATCCATTTTGCTGCCTAAAGCAAATGACAAGATAGCACCTCCTCTCATTACATTTACAGAAGCTTAACTGGACTGGCAGTGGCATCTTATTTCAATGCTGGCAATGGGATAGTGCCCTTCAGTGGACCCAAGGGTAGCAGGCTAGCTGAGGGGATGCACGACAGACCTGTGGCCCACCTAGCTATGATCTCAACAGAAGGGAGTGATTGAGATGCATTGGGGAAGGAAGAGCTGGAAAGCTGCTTTAAAGCACCTGCTGCCCCATGCTATGGTCCTGGTCTGGATCTCCCCTCCCACTTCTTCACAGAATAAGTTGGACCAGGAGCTTTGCACTCAACTTAATGTAAAGGTTGATTTTGGAACTTCCTTCTGGTTGAGAGAGTGGGGGATCCTGTAAAGGCATCTGCTGGGATAGCTCAGTCGGTAGAGTATGAGACTCTTAATCTCAGGGTTGCAGGTTTGAGCCCCATGTTGGGCAAAATATTCCTGCATTGCAGGGAGTTGGACAGATGACTCTTGTGATCCCTTCCAACTGTATGATTCTATGATATTATAAAACATTTCCATGTTGAAAGACTCACAATTGTAAAATTAGAGTCCCTCCTATGTACTTCCTTGCTTTTTTCATTGGTATCTCCTTCCACATGTTTATTTATGATACACATTTTTTTAAAAAAATAGCTGGAAAATATACATACTGCCTATATTAAAGGCAATGGGTTTCAAAAAGATTTCAAAGCTCTAGGTATTTTGTTATTAATTATTAGGAACCTCAGATGCAACCCTTTTTAACCAATGGAACATTTAAAACAAATGAAAGCAGAATATTTTCCTTGAATGTTCTCTTTCTTTTGCACTTTTTTTTTTAAAAAAACTCCACTTTGTGGAAGTCCAGTTTTGCAAAGCTGCTGCTGTATCTTATTGCACTTTTGCATTGGTCCGTAGTGTGAATGCTTTCCCTCAGAAATTAACCAGTAGGTGGCAGTCAAGAGACACAGAAAACCCATATCTATCTGCCTAGGCTGTGGGATTTGCACATACCGGTACATAACGGAATGTAACCTTTTCTATTTGGTCACTCTCTCCATACTGTGTGTGCAGGCACATATCCATTGACCCCCATCAAAAATGCCATGCTTATTATTCCAATCAAAGATGTGGTATATTTAAAAACATGTTGCCAAGTAGGATACTATAGAAAGAAGATGAAAGGAGCTGTGTTTTCTAACTAACTCATTATTCTGGAATGAGGGTTTGTAGGTAAGAGAATGTTTATGCAATCATAGCCAATTAACCAGCAAGAGAGCCTGGGGTGTCATTAAAAGGAACCAAAAGAAAAAGTGAAAGTACTGAATGCAAAGCGTCCTGCAAATGAAAACCTTTGTAGCATGCATTCCTTTGCCTCAGGTGAACCACTTCACCAATATTACAGTGGAATTATACTGTAAATGGGTTTCTCACTCTGTTTCAGGGCAATGTGTCCCTCCCATTAGCCATTTCTTTTCAGTAGGATTGCTTAGAATCGTAGAATTGTAGAGTTGGGAGGGAAGCAGAGGATCATTATAGTCCAACCACCTGTGATGCAGGAATATGCAGCTGGCCCATACAGGGATCGAACCCATGACCTTGGCATTACCAGCACCTGAGTAATCAACTGAGCCACCTCCAGGTGGCTTCCTAACTTTACTTTATAGTAAAGGGGAATATATTGTTAGGAGAGCTGGTGCGGTGTAGGGGTTAGAATACTGGACTCTAGTGCCTGGGAGACCAGATTCAAATACCTGCTCAGTCATGAAACTCGCTGGGTGACCTTGGGCCAGTCACCGTCTCTCAGCCTAACCTACCTGACAGGGTTGTTGTGAGGATGAAACAGGGAGGAAGAGAACCCACGAAGGAAAGGTAGACAACAAATGCAATAAATAAGTAACTGCAGCACCTGACACATAACCAATAATCAGGGGATATGATTGGGAAAAAACTTCACCCGTCAAATTTGTGCATTAAGCATGTTAAAGGCACAGAAGCGTACATAGTAAATTGCTAGCAGCCTTATTTAGGAATGGTTAACCCTGGGCTAAATCAGAGTTTCTAATGTGGGATGCCCAGTTCTCTGGCAGCAGGAAAAGGGTGCAGCCAGTGCTGGAAGGAGCTGCTGTTTCTTGTCATTGCTACAAGCTTATTTGAATCTGAACGGATGAGATGCAGACAGACCAGAATGCAGAAGGTCTGTGGATGTTGTGACACCTGAACTCCTGAATTAGGGTGAAAGTCTAACCAACAGGAGCTGGAATATGTTTTGAACCAAGGCTTCCCTTAGGGAAGTCCCTCCACCATTAAAATGTATTCCTCTTTAGGAAATTGCCCCCAGTATTAAACCTGCATTTCTTTATACCTTCTCACTGCTTCATAGTTCTATCATGAAGAACACAACAAAGCACGGGAAGATGTTTTATTCCATCGATATGGCCATATAGTTGAACTGTTTGTACCTGGTCATTTACATGGAATCAAATATGGCTGCATACACACTTTTTTATTAAAAGATTTTCTTGGATAACAAAAGTACATACAGCACCAGCACCTCTGTTTTTAAATAGCAGATTCCTTCATATAGGTCAGTTACATTCAGTGTGAGATATTACTGTTATAGGCAGCATGGGGTTGGGGGAAAAGAGATGTGGGGAGAGAGGTGGGGGGAAGATGGGGGAGAGATAGTAAACTTTAATTCTTTTACAAAGTATGTGAGTGGAGTTTCAGCATCCCATAAATATATAACTTACTTGTGTTGGTGGTGCGAGAGGCCAAAGTATACACCAGACGTTTGAAGCATACATCTCAGCCCAAAGAGTTCTGGGAACTGTAGTTTACACCTCTCAGAGCTACAGTTCCCAGCACCTTTAAACCACAGTTCCCAGGATTCTTTGGAAGACATGTGCTTTAAATACATGGTATGAAAGCAGCCCTCTGCTGTGATAATGACTAGCCACTGGGTGTCCCCATCTCAATGCTATGAAAACATGAAAACATAACGTTATCCAATACGTATTACCCTACCTGACCATTAAGATCAGCCAGGGATGTCCTCCTTGATGTGGCATCAGTGGCTTTGACTAGGTGCTGACTGGTGATAGGGCATTCTCAGTGGCAGCCCCTAGACCAGGCACCTCCAAACTCGGCCCTCCAGATGTTTTGGGACTACAACTCCCATCATCCCCAGCTAACAGGACCAGTGGTCAGGGGTGATGGGAACTGTAGTCTCAAAACATCTGGAGGGCCGAGTTTGGGGATGCCTGACCTAGACTATGGAACTTCCTCCCGGTATCCATTCAGTTGCCCTTCACACTGGATACTTTGTAGCTCATTGTGAAAACTTCCTCTTTCCGCCACTCCTGTGGAGCGTAGAATTTGTCCTTTGTCCTTGCTGCTGTCTTATTCTGCTTGTTCTGTATGTTCTGTATGGTTTTTTAAAGTCAGCTTTTCTGCTATTACTGAATTCTCTTCCTATTATATTGCATTTGTTAGCTTCCCTGGGCTCCTTTCGCGAGGAAGGGCAGTGTATAAATTCATAGAAAATAAAAATAAAAATATCCTGAAGAGTTGTGGAGTAGATAATCCTCCACTGCCAATCTGAGAATTCAGAGGCAATTTTGCCACTTTTCTGTGCTTTTCTGTTTTCAGTTAAATTATTTAACAAAGCCCATATTCTCTATGTGACTCACTCTGGTCAAGCTGCTGGCTGAAGTTGAGGAACGAGGGAGATATTATCTGGATGAATCGCCTGCCTTTTGCTCTGTCTGAATGCAAAAGCCCAATTCCCTCCAGCCCTCCTTTATATTTGTAATGTAATTCTGAATAGAAAACAACAACAGGCTGCTTTATTTACAGCACACACCCCCCCCCCGTCTCAGTCAAACTTTGCATTGGTACAGGTTTTTCCCCAAAACAACTCAAAGGGAGGAAAACAGCGCCAGATAATAACATTGGCAAACAGTATATGGGAGACCATGTGCCATCTTCCACCCACCCTTTGGCAAAGTATTGGGAAACAGAACTGCATTTATTTGTTACAATAAGTTAGGGTGTGTACACACCAAAGCTCTCTTAAAGGACATGGCTAGGAATCCTAGGAAGTGTAGTTTACCTTCCACAGAGCTATAATTCCCAGCAATCTTAATGGACTACAGTTTATTTGGTACAGAGGCAATAAAAACCAAATAAATACAAAACACAATGCAGATATAGCAAAACAACCACGGGGGTGGGGCATGCAGTAAGAAAAAAGAGGGGACAATGCACATGCACACAAATGCTCTAAAGTAAGAGTGCAACAAGAACTTGTTAAAAATGCAGGTAATTTTGATTAAGTCAGAACTCATATTCCATTGATAACTGTGACCTAATTTTGATGGCTAAAGCAAAGAGCTTGGTAGTATTTTCTGTGATCTTAGATGGTGGAATCTGCACTTAAAATTGAGATGTAAAAGTCACCTCAGATTCCCCAGTTGTAGTGAAAGTACCATGGAGATAAACTGGGATCTTATATGAGAACGTGGGCTAATGCTTAGCCTTAGACTGATTCACTTCTACAAGGATAAGCTCTCAGGTGCCTTAGCACCTGTAAATCAGTCTTCTATAAGTCATTTAGATCTTCCCTTTCAAGATACAATCAAGCCTGCCTTCCCAGATTTCCTGGGATCCTTCCCACAGGGTAAAGGGTTGTGGAATGGAATTGCAGTAGCCAGCAGAATGCACTGGACAGGGGGGCTGTTTTGAAGTTGCCTAGACTAGAGCCTTGAGCTTAAGATGAACAAGGAAAACAACAGTCTTTCTGTGTTACTAATTCCACTGTATTGAGTGCCACAGAAGCCTTCCTGCTGCTCCTGGATTTGGGAAGGTTACACAGGCAACACTTCATCCAATGAAGCACATCTACTTCCCAATTCATGAGGGAGTTACGTTCCAAGGCACTGCACATTTAAGTGAAAATCGTGTATATTTGAAACACCATTGAAAAAGCCTGCAAACACTCTGTTCTGCCCCTTTTAGTGACATATTTGTAACATTTTGGGTCACTTCTGGGTTTGGTGCAATGGTGCAATATGTGGTCGAGCAAATGGGGTGTTGCCTGTACACACGTAACATCATACTTGGTTTATATGTTACATGTACATCCCATTCCCCCCCCAAGGAAATACATTGCATACTTGATTTCCTCACCTGTTTTATCCCCCACAACAACCTTGTGAGGTAGGTTAGACTGAGAGATAACAATTGCCCAGTGCCAGCCAGTAAGATTTATTACTAAATAGGGAGTTGATTGTCAGTCTCCCCGGTCCTAATCCAATACTCTAATCCAGGCCTCTGCATCCTGGCAACCTTCAGATTTTTTTTGGACAACAGCTTGCTTTATCCCTGATCATTGGCCATGGTGGCTGGAGTTAATGGTACAAAACATTTGGATGGCACCAGGTTGGGGGGATTGCTGTTCCACCCTGCTCCACCACCCTGGCTCCCTTAAACAGCGATTCTAATGGGCCTTTATTCTTAGTAGACATGCATAAAATAGCCTCCAGAGACGCTCAGAATTGCACCGTGATACTTTCATTCTCCATATGGATGAACATGCAAAAGAATTATTGGGCAGAATTGGTCAACAAAGCTGCCTTGTGCTCTGCAAATTATTTCAGATGCTGTTCTTTGGGTAGATTTACTCCTATAGCCAACACGTGTGGACCTCTTTTCTGCTTGAAAAGCTGCCTTTTCCACTGAAAATTATGCTAGCTGTAGGTATGTTAAATGGATCTCTGCTGTCTCATCTTGGCAGCTGCGGCATAATGTAGCTATTGTTAGTGGCTAACATTCTGGTTATGAATTGTTAGGTGCTTTATACAGAGATTGTTGTTGTTGTTGTTCAGGCACCCAACTGTTTAATGCAAAAGCTTCGCAGTTAGCTCTTTGCCTGTAGCTCCATGCCCTGGAAAGTCTTGTGCTATGGGCAATCTTGACCATGCCGAGGCATGGAATCACAAAGGGCACCCTCCATACTGGTGCTTTATTACGGGTGTATTCTGCAATATTTTTTCGCCACAATAACTGTGTGTCAGATTTATTCTGCTTTCACTTGTTCTGAGATACTTCCCTGATGCTACCACACTATTGCTGTCTGGAGGGGCTACGGTGCAACAAATGTGGGTCAAAAACAAAGCAGAACATTGGCATAAAAAGTTGGAGGATTTCAGTGGGAAGTTGCATAATATGCACTGATTGGAAAGAAGGCAGAGTAACCACCCTGGTACTTTGGCAGGTGTAAACTGTATTGAAAGCGGGATCACATATGATTGCCCCAATAGGATCACGAGAACAAATAATTTTGGACACGCAGTAAAAAGGGAGTCGAGAGGGGCCAACGGAGGAAGTATAATGTATGAACCAAGCACTCGCTGATTTAATATCTATATAACAGTTTCACACCACTTTTCTGGAGCTCAGAGCCATTTACAGAAGAAGAAAAATCATAAGTAAAACTGCAAATAGAGAAAAAATAACAAAACATCCTCAATGGATTACTTCCCAGCTCACTTGGCACTTACCCCACCAATCCTAAAGTCAGTCAAAAGTGGACAAATGCCCCGCAGCCCTTTCTTATAACGTGGAAAGAAGTCAACTTTGGGCGATCACTCTAGAGCAGGGATGGGCAACTCATGGCATTCTAGAAATGGTTTCATTCCAATTCCCATCAGACCTACAGGCATGGCCAATGTTCAGGGTTGGCAAAAGCTATCGCCCAACAACCTCTGGAGAGCTGCAGGTTCCCTACCCCTGTTGTAAGTAAGGGTTGCCTTTCTAACAGCTCCAGTTCTTGCTTTGTGTACTGCTGGAATAGGAAGCAGGGCCTGTTGAAAAGAAAGCAACAGGCTGCTATAGGGAGAGGTGGTCTCAAAAACACATGGCTCCCAAGCAATGAAAGATCCACCTTGAATTGGGATCAAAAGCATACTGGCAACCAGTGCAACACAGACCGAATATGCTACTTTCTTAAGGAGATGAGTGGCATATTCTGTACTAGCTCAAACATCTGTATTGCCTTTAAAAGGAAGTGCAGTACAGTAGTCAGGCCTGGAGGTTACAAACTGTAGTCAAGCATAGATCAGGGTAGCAAGATAATCTCTGTCCAGTAGAAGGTGGAACCTTCGCCATATATTAAGCTGGTAGCAACTGCAGCTACCTGCCTTTCGAAGATGAACAACCAGGCCACAAAGCACTGCAAAGTTCTCTCTATACAGAAGGGAAAGTCACGACCTCCTGAATCCCAAGCAACGCCAAACTCTTCAAGGCCCAGGAGCATCCCAGAAGCATCACTTCTGACGTGTCTAAATTCAGCTTCCATCTATTCACTCTCATTCATCTGACTAACATCTTGAAAAAGTAGTTTGGGAACAGAAATAGCAGATGCCAGGGGCCTGGTAGCATAAATATGGAGTCAGTCTGCTGATGACACCTCACCCCAAAGTCACACATGATTCATACAGAGCTTCATATAGATGCTTAACTCTGGAACCAATTAACAGTGATGCATAGAGGATGCAGCTGGCAGCAATTTCTGCAGTTGTAGCAGTGGGGAAGGAAGCCCCTGTAATCATGGGAATTGCCTTTGCCTACATTTGTGATTGCTTTGTTAACACATACGGTAATTTCTGTCCACACACTTGTCTCAGAGGACAGTTGGGACCACTCATACGTAACAGAGATTAACTGGCTCCGCTAATCCATTGAAGGCTTTCTTGGTCCCTGAAGACTGGCCTTTTTTCCTTTCCCTTTTTTTAGTCATTCCCTGTAACTAATCATAAAGTAATTTACAATTTAACGTTTATTTCTCCTCAATATAAGGACTAATTGCATAAGAGCTTGCTTGATGCACTGAATAATTGCTGTTACTCTCTGTTCTTGCTTGCTGTCAAAACAGAACCCTTCAGATTCCCCCTCCCCCATAAATTCATGATTAATAAAATGAATAAACACAATCCTTAGAGACTTTTAAGAGGTTTTATACTTCAACCAAAGTCCACATTAAAGCGGGTGTCTTGCTAGTAGTACTTCAACACCCAAAGTGCTTTTCATTTCCGTCTTTTGTTACAGGCAGCCACCCACTGCTCAGAGTGAGGAAGTTTCTAATAAGAAGAAAAGGCGAGCCTCACTTTAAATTCTCGGCATGCATGCCTGTGCAAAGGCTTGATGGGACCAAAGGGGTGGGGGGAATGAACAAAGCATTAAATGGTGCTACAATATTAATACTACTGCAAAAAACACTGGAGAACCTTTTTGGAAAAGAAAGCAAACACCTTCAGTTGATTATAATCTACAGTCCTAAATTGTTCATTTAACACTGTCCTTGATGCTGCTTGGTAGGCGCAAAATGACTTGCTGCTAATTTCATTTTTGCCCTCTGCTCGTGTAGAAACGTTCCTGTAAACTGACATGAACACCCTGTGAATTTGAATAGCCGCGGCTTGCTGTTATGAGATCTAGCAGCAGAACAGGTGTGCTTTGACTCAGTGAAGAGGTGGCCTTTTGAAAATAACTCCTGCACAGGTTGCACATAGCTCAACAACCCATCAGATAGTTTAGGTCTGAAAAGCTTTATTGTTCTATTTGTATGATAGATTGTAAAGCACTATTACAAAGATGGGCGTATGTTTCCATCTATTTTGAAGGAGAATGAAAGATAAACTAAAAGAGAACATGAGATATTTGGAGGGCATTCATGAGACCAGTTTTAGATAGTCAGATGGCAGTTATGTCAATAAGGTTTGAAGTTTGGTCACCTCACCAGAAATCCTATGGTCACCTCACCAGAAATAAGGTTTATGGTAATATAACACTGCCCATTAGGGAAGCAAATGCCACCTTTTTACTGATGGTACTCACCAACATAAATTTGCCCACCTTTAGCTCATGTATCTGAAACCTCCAGTCACCATTCTTATTTATATTTTTGAATGCCACCCCAATATACGAGCGGTGCAAGATTCCAGGGGTTGTTGGCACTTCCCTTAGGGTTCATGCTTCCTTCGGAATGAGTAACAGTGGAACCTGTAGTGTCTTAAAAAAGGTAAAGTCCAGTCGCAGACGACTCTGGGGTTGCGGCGCTCATCTCGCTTTACAGGCCAAGGGAGCCGGCGTTTGTCCGCAGTTTTCCCGGGTCATGTGACCAGCATGACTAAGCCGCTTCTGGTGCAACAGAACACCGAAACCAGAGCAGTGCACGGAAATGCCGTTTACCTTTCTGCCGGAGCGGTACCTATTTATCTACTTGCACTTTTGGCGTGCTTTCAAACTGCTAGGTTGGCAGGAGCTGGGACTGAGCAATGGGAGTTTACCCCATCGCGCCGACCTGGGCACAGAGCCACTTCCTTTGTTACCTTAACAACCCATACTTAGGGCCATTACTAGCCTAGCCATTCCAGCAATTTGACTTCTTACTTAGATTTTAACACTTGCTTGATCCAGGAATTAGAAGGGTCTTGGCATACAGCCGACGTGCCCCCCGACTCATAACAATATTTTATTTATATATTCATAACTGTATAGTCCACCTTTCAAAGAACTCAAGGCAGTGTTTGTATGGTTCTCCCCCACCCCATATTATTATCATAATACTGTATCCCTTTTTGGTAGCTTAGACTGAAAAATTTCTACCTGATACCAATGTCACCTTCACAGCTGAGTAGGTAGCTGAGTAGAACCCTGGTTTCCCAAAGTCCAGTCTAATCCTCTAACCACTATGTTACACTGGCTCTGGAAAATCTACATTTGGACAATGACACTTCTATTGTTGTTACATTTATATCTCAGCTTCAAAGGAGCTCAAGGTAACATAGCTCAAGGTTGGGAGCTGGGTGGACTGTTATACAGTGGTTCCGCTCCTTCCTCCTGGGCCGTGTTCAGAAAGTGGTGGTGGGGGGATGAGTTTTCAGACCCCTGGGCTCTCACTTGTGGGTTGCCTCAGGGTTCCGTCCTCTCCCCCATGATTTTTAACATCTATATGAAGCCGCTGGGAGAGATCATCAGGGGGTTTGGGCTGGGTGTTCATCAGTATGCGGATGACACCCAACTCTATCTCTTTTTTTAAATCAGAACCAGTGAAGGCAGTGAATATCCTGTGTGAGTGCCTGGAGGCGGTTGAAGGATGGATGGCGGCTAACAGATTGAGGTTGAATCCTGACAAGACAGAAGTACTGTTTTGGGGGGACAGGGGGCGGGTGGGTGTGGGGGACTCCCTGGTCCTGAATGGGATAACTGTGCCCTTGAAGGACCAGGTGTGCAGCCTGGGAGTCATTTTGGACTCACAGCTGTACATGGAGGCACAGGTTAATTCTGTGTCCAGGGCGGCTGTCTACCAGCTCCATCTGGTACGCAGGCTGAGACCCTATCTGCCCACAGACTGTCTCACAAGAGTGGTGCATGCTTTAGTTATCTCCCGCTTGGACTACTGCAATGCGCTCTACGTGGGGCTACCTTTGAAGGTGACCTGGAAACTGCAATTAATCCAGAATGCGGCAGCTAGACTGGTGACTGGGAGCGGCCGCCGAGACCACATAACACCAGTCTTAAGAGACCTACATTGGCTCCCAGTACGTTTCCAAGCACAATTCAAAGTGTTGGTGCTGACCTTTAAAGCCATAAACGGCCTCGGTCCAGTATACCTGAAGCAGCGTCTCCACCCCCATTGTTCAGCCCAGACACTGAGATCCAGCGCCGAGGGCCTTCTGGCGGCTCCCTCACTGCGAGAAGCAAAGCTACAGGGAACCAGGCAGAGGGCCTTCTCGGTAGTGGCACCCACCCTGTGGAACGCCCTTCCATCGGAGGTCTGGGAGATAAACAACTACCTGAAATTTAGAAAACACCTAAAGGCAGCCCTGTTTAGGGAAGTTTTTAATCTGTGATATTTTAATGTATTTTGGTATTTGTTGGAAGCCGCCCAGAATGGCGGGGGAAACCCAGCCAGATGGGAGGGGTTTAAATAATAATAATAATAATAATAATAATAATAATAATAATAATAATAATAGATAATAATAGATAATTATCTCCCTCTCCATTTTATTCCTACAACAGCCCTGTGGATTAGGTGAGGCTGAATGATAATGATTGGCCCAAGGACACCCCAGTGAGCTTCATGGCCGAGTAGGGATTTGAATCCTGGTTGCCCAGGCCCTTGTTTGACACTTGGTAACTACTATACCGCCCTGAAATTATTCTGAAACTCACTATTGATGCTTTCGTGATGCTTATAAGACTGTCATCGGCTTCACAGGCCTCTGCTCCAAAATTTAGGAATTGCTTGTTGCGTAGGAATAGCATAGTTAGGAAAAGATGAGATTTGGAATTGGTTAAAATGGGAACAAAGTGTAACACGAGGGATTAGAGCCACACTCTATATGAATAGTCCCTAAGTTGTCCTCTGAAGAAGTAGTTTTCACACTGATCTCCAATAATGGGAAAGCCACTAATGTGAATCCATCTTGAGCTGGCATGGTAATAGCATTGAGAAATGGGATTTGCTTATTGAATACTGCTGAACGTGCTTCCTATCCAGGATGAGAGAGGTAAAAGGGGGGGGGGACTCTGCTGTTCAGGCTTTATAATTATGCTCATATCATGTTTTTAATTAACATTGAGGGCACCTAGAACTGGAGGCAGGGAGTCTCTTATGATGCATTTAAATCCTAACACACAAATCAAGTTTAACATCATACTGTTAGGCTGCAATTCTAAAAACACTTACTAGGGAATAAGCCCCAATGAAAAGAATGGAGCGTACTTCTGAGTCAATTTGCTTGGGAGCATGCTGTTAGTGAAGGATATGCATTCAAGCAACCTTAGCAATGACCTTTATCTATTGTTTCTTTAGAGCATTTGGTATTGGTACTTATTTCTCAGTTGATCGGTTAAATTTCTCCCCAGAGCTCCAGTCCTTTTAAGAGGTCTGAGGAAGAATATTCCTCCAAGAGCAGCCTCTCAGTGATCAGGGATGGGGGGAATTCAATCTGTTGCATGTTGCCATGCGTCGAAACTTGTTTTTGGCAAGTGCTGTTTCTCCCCATTGCTGTTACATAGCCTTCTAGTCATTTTGGACACTGTAGACACTGGAGTTGTAGTCCAAAACATCCAGAGGGTATCAGGTCGGTAAAGACTGCTGTAAAATCATGTTAGAGATGCTGAGCTGTGAATATTCATTTATTTATTTCCATCAATTTACATCCTTCCTTTCTCCCAGGTTGGGATTCAATGCAGCTTACAACATTTCAGAACGATGTTATAAAATGCAAAGCGATAAAAACAAGCTAGCTAAAAATAATAATTAAAACTCATCATGTTAAGTACAATTGTTCAATTGTACATTGAAACAGAAAATAACTCTGTATAACTCTGTATATGTGCACTGCTAAATGCTTAGCATGGAAGCTTCCACTGAAGCTAAACAAAAGATTATCAGAGAGCCTAATAGTTGGTAATGAACTTAGAATGTATCTCTTCTGCTCTGACACAAGATGTTTGACTTAGGTCACATCTGTCATGGATGCTTTAGCTGAGATTTCTGCATTTCAGTGGGTTGGACTAGATGACCCTTGTACTTTCCAACTCTACAATTCTATGATTCTATGAAAGACATTGAATTTCAGCCCTATGCATATGGTAATCTATGGGCATCCATTTTGCGTGAGTTAGACTTTGTTCTTTCAAGCCACCAAAGAATGTGGTGTGCTAACAACTCTCTGTTTGCAGGAGAGGCAGAGCTTTGTTTTCAGCTCTGGTTAGAAGAAATTAATATTTCTAAGATGCTGTACCTGTGCTGGGCTCAGCACATGACATTGTGCAACTATATGTGGGTGTAACATTGTTTGTTCTGTTAGTAAAGCTTCTGAACCATATTTTTGGACTGGACAATTCTTATTTCAAGCACAGTCTGCTTTTATTTATCCCATTACTTCCAAATGTGCGATATTAACAACGGCAATATATCAGAGCACATTTTAAACCAGCAATTGAAAACAGTTTGTCCTGACAGCATCCCAGTGACCAGCATTGCCGGCTCCTTAATTTTCAAAGGCCTGTCTAAGTAAGAATGTCTTTGCTTGTTGGAGGAAGGATAGCAAGGAGGGAATTCCACACTATGGGAGCAACCTCTCCTGTGCTCCCAGCATGCACTTTCATCTGAGTTGTGAGTTCTGGAACACGTGTTTTTTGGGCTATTACGTGGCCCAGGTGTGACATCTGTCTAAGCAAACAGTATGGGGTCACTCTCATATTTGCTTGGGACATTGTGTCAAAATTTGAACGCAATCGGTCAAGCGGTTTTGGAGAAAAGTGGAGACACACCCACATGTCCAGTATACATGAAGTAAAGCAAGCAAAGATATGGAGAGAGGAGGCTGTGTACTGTGAAATGGATAAAGGATGGAACGGAATGGAGGAAGCATTGCCAGTCATTAGGTAGTCAAAAAGGAGAAAGGCTACAAGCCCAATCTTGTAACAAGCCCCAGTTATGTCGGAATAAACCCCATTCAGTTCAGTAGGACTTACTGTCTGAGTAGACATGGTTAGGATTGCCCTCTCAGTCCAGAAAATGATTTTCTATTCTATCTGTGCAGAAGATGTAATGAGTAGTAAAAGAGCAGAGGAGGTTAGTGGATGCAAAGTGAGCACTTTGGCAGAGCCATTGTACTCTAGATTGCTTGCTACTGATTAAATTAGTAGAAGGAACGGTAGTTTGGCTTTGCTTTCGATTGTACCTTAAGAATAGCAGCTTCTTCACTTCATCTGCTGGTACCATTAAGCCTTTTGGTGGATGGCTTGATTCTGACACTTCATGAAATATATAATACACATTCACGCTGTCTTGACAGTAGCCAAGGCAATAAATGGTACATAGACTGTGTCATAGGATAGCAGTGCATCTACAGTAGTTATGTGTCACTGCCATGGTTCCTTGTTTTTTAAGATGAAATGACAGGCACTGGAGGATAAGTGATGCCTTATCTATTCAGATTAATACCTGTATATGCAGTGGAGAAAGGAATATTATCAGGGTGGTGATGTAGGACAGCAAGCTTCAGGCAAGCCATTTACTCTGTTGGCAAGGTATTCTGCTGGTGCATCGAGTAAGTTGCCTGAGATCTGCTGACAGGAGCCCTGGGTTCAAGCCTACTGACACTTAACATTTACAATCAAAGTTTGCTTCAGAATACCAGAACTACAGGCGGTGACTGTGCTGAGAACTGCAGGTGAGGGTAGGGCTTTTGTGCTTAAATTCTGCTTATAGGCTTCCCATGGGCATCTGGTGGCTCAGTGTGAGAACACAGGGTTGGACTGCATGGGCCTTTGTCCTGATCCAACAAACTCTTCTTTTGTTCTTATAGCTCAACAAATAGAGCTAGCATAAAACTTTGAAAAAATTCAGCAACTTTTGGAGTTTTGAAAATGTTTGAAGTGTACTTGTGCCATTTGAAGAAAGCCAATCTTAAGTCTCGTTCAGTTTTAAGTGTCAACTGTTATTTCAATACTTCCCCACCTTTGCATTTTTATTTTTTTTAAATGCAAAATACCTAAACACAAGAACCCCCACAATCAGGAAGTTTGGAAAAGGGGAACAGGAGTATTTGAGAATCTTTCTTCTAGACTGGATTTTTCTTTCTAAATTTACATTTATTCTTTCAGCGGTGAAACTGCACTAAACAGAATCTGTTAACCAGCCTTTGATATGTTCTGAGATTTAAAATTGCCCCACTTCCTGACTAGCAGTGTGAATTGCTTGTATTCTTGTTCAACAGTTACTCCACATGCCAAGTCCGGATGCTTCTGTTGTGTTTGCTTTCAAAGCCCTCAGGTAGCCTCCAAGTCTGATTTTGCATGTCTGAGTTCTGAGGCTACAATTGCACTGAATGAATAAAATAGTCTTTATTTTCCCTCTCAGCAGGAGAAGGGGTTCTTAGACAGTAGCAGGCAGTGAATTGCTAAAGCTTGTAAGTTTTGTGAATGAATAAGCTCTGCACCGTGGTCAATATGTGGCTTATATCTCTAGGAAGCATAATGCTGAAAGCATTTTAATGGTGTTCTATGGACTGTTTCCAACTTTTTTTAAAAACTCATTTGTTGAGTTAATTAAAAAGAGAACACTGAACTTCAGTCCCACTAAGGACCACAATATACCGGTACTGTGTTTTGTGTGTGTGTGCACTTCTGCATTTCACAAGTACATCCAGGCACATCTGATGTAGGAGCTGGTCCTCGGACTTGGAAACTCTCAGCTGCTACCTAAGGCAGCACTTTGCAGGGGTAGAGCCAGTTTCTGCTGCTTATAGGAAGGTGGAAGAAAGAATGGTGGACCTGATGGTACAGGGGCACGAGGAATGGAATGGGCAAACCTGGTCCCATCATTAAGCACAGTCAAGCAGCTGTGCATATGGGGCAGGGTGGGGGCAAAGCATAAGAAAATAGCTAGAAGACCCTGCTGGATCCAACCAACAGCAGCATCCTGTTCTCACTGTGGTCACGCCTGTTCTCACTGTGGTCACGCCTGTGGGAAACGCTCAAGCAGGACCCAAGCACAAGGGATCTCGCCCATCCTGTGGTTTCCAGCATTCAGGAGCATGACTGCCTCTGACAGTGGAGGCAGAGCATAAACATCATGGCCTTTGAGAGCATCATCCTCTGTGAATTTGTCAAATCCTTTGTTAAATCCGTGCAGGCTGGTGGCCATCACAGTCTCTTGTGGGAGCAAGTTCCATTGTTTAGCAGCTATAGAGTCCTCCCGACATTGACTGTGCTGCTGCTGCTGCTGCTTGTGGGGATGGGTGAAGTGGCAACAAGGTTGGGACAGCTCTGGGTTGGTGATAGTGATCTTGCCTTGCCCCGACAACAGGCAGTGGCTGCAGGAGGGGATAGCGAATAAGTGAATGCCTTAGTAGATTCTGCAATGTGCAAGTAAGCAGTGGTAGTTACAGGGTGAAACAGGGAGACGATAAATGGCAGTGGGGCAGAACACAGAGGTCTCTGAATTTTTGTACACGAAGGGGCCTGAGCATGTTTTTGAAGCCTGGGATTAAAGTCACGTCTAGTTTGACTTTAAGATGCCAGAATTCTACGCCTTTACAAACTAACCTTCATAAACAAAGCAGGTTGTGTGAAAAATATACACTGTTCCAGCAATTATTTCCCCACAGACGTTGGATGCTGAAGACTGAAAGGTCAGATCGAACAGAAGAATGTACAAGTAGGGTCTGCGTTAGTCTCTGCATTGGGAAAACAGTCTAATATTTACCTTCTCCCTCAACTACAAAGTGCGCGAAAACTTTTTGTTCATCAGTGCAGGGTCTCATAGGATCAGCCTCTATATGCATTTCTAAATGCTCTAAATGCTTTAATTAACAATAGGTACGGTACTTGGAAGTTTGCCTGTATACTCCTGAATGCAAGTGAGATTTGCAACAGAATGCTGCAGTCCAGACAGCTCCCTGTTCAGGATTCTGACCATTCCATTCCACCCTCCCATTTGCTTTCATATTTGTCTTTTTTCTAATTGGCATTCCATGTTCAGTGAGCATGCCCAGTCACCACTGGGCTGCTTTTATGGGTCTGCACCCTAATTTTTTATATTTTTTTCTATTTCTGAAAAACTTCAGGATTTCCCCAAGTCTGCTGAAGTCTCACTGTTGGGTGCATATGCCATTTTGTCTACAAAAGCAACAGCCGTTAAAGGACACATATATTAATTGCACTGTTTTTAATGTACAGAAAAAATGGGTGCCCCAGAAGGCACACTTTTAGAGGGGATGGCTTAAGAAAAAGTGTTATGATAGGATGGAAGAGAGAGACAACAATATGGATAAAGAAGTCATGATCCACCATCTTGAATTTGAGTGTACTCTGAAATACTAAAAAGGTCAGTGCAGGAATTCAAAGAGATCAACGGGAACTTGAAAGGAATGAAAGAAGTGTTGAAGTAAAGAGAAAGAAAAACATGAGAATTATTGAGCAAAAAGGTCTGCAGTATTCAGAGGAAGAACAAGCAAGTAGTAGGGCCTTTGCATGGAGAAGATGGAGAAATGCTGTTGGGTGACAGTGAGAAGGTGGAACTGCTCAACACCTGCTTTGCCTCTGTCTTCACCCAAAAGGAAAGCAGTCCCCAGCCTAGTGATAACAGAATAAATGATGTGAGGAAGGAACTGCAGCCCAAGACAGAAAAAGAGGTGGTAAGGGAACCCCTAGCTACTTTAAACGAATTCAACTCTCCAGGGCCTGAGTAACTGCACCCAAGGGTACTAAAGGAGCTTGCGAATGTAATCTCAGTGCCTCTGTCTATAATCTTTGAGAATTATTGGAGAACAGGTGAGGTCCCTGTGGACTGGAGGTGGAAAAATGTTAACCCCATTCATACCCCACAAGTGTCCCATTTTAAGTGGGACATCCCGGATCACAGAAGCCAACCCTGGCTTCTGTTTGGATCCAAGAGTGTCCCAGTTTTTTTCTTCAGCGCTCTGGCCTGAGTCCTTTTTCCAGAACACTGGACCAAAATACACTCCCTCTGGAGTGACCCTGCTACCAATCGCCAGAGTGCCAGACCAGAAGGTGTGCCTCTCCTGATGTCCTGATTTTGGGGATAAAAACATTGGAAGGTTTGTCATCTTCAAAAAGGAAAAAGAAGAAGATCCAGGCGACTACTGCCCAGTGAGCTTGACATTGTTACTAAAGGGCCTTTTCTTCCTCTGGTGTGGAGCCACTGTAAGGTCACAGAAGCACTAACACCTTCTTGCAATGGTGCTACGTTGGAGGAAGAAGAGGCGCCTTTGCAAGGTAAACGAGGCAGAGGCACCTGAGTTTTGAAGTACTCATGGGGGCCTCATACCATTGTAGTAGGAACATTTCAGCACCACTGTGAGGAGCTTCTCTGCAGAACAGTGTTTGGCTTCTTCTTCTTCTTCTTCTTCTTCTTCTTCTTCTTCTTCTTCTTCTTCTTCTTCTTCTTCTTCTTCTTCTTCTTCTTCAATTGCCAAATTATTGGGGGTCTTTGGATACCACTGGGGGAGCCATAGGCTACCTGTTATTCATCCATGTTCTATTTAGAGCCTACTCTACCCTATGAACATGAGTTGGACAGTAAAAAGGAAGTCATTTGGGGTACCATACAAGGTTGAGTCTGGCATTGGACACCACCAATTATTCAGGCCTGGGATACAGGTATCATCCCAAACCTGTTTAAGTGGAGAGAGTGCCACTGATGTTTTCAGGATTGCAAGCTATACAGCACTTTTTATACATTTCCAGTATCTGCACCAGGGTTATTTGACACTAAACTAACTTTGAGCAACAATTCAGTTGTTGAGACTCTTAAAACAGAGGATGGGGAGAAGTTATGGAGTTTGAACAGGATTAAAAACATCCTTTAATGTAGTGAGCACATATTGAGGTAATATTTACCAATCACAAACATTGTAAAGTGTTTATGCTTTGTTGAAATCCAGGAGTATTTTCACAGGATAAGAGGCATTTTCAAAGGAAGAGATTACAATTTCCGTATTTTTGTTACCACTCTGTTAAATTTTGTGTTTTGAATCTTTAATATACAGGGCCTCAAAATGACAAATCAGCAGTATTATAGGAATATCTAATGGCATTTGTATTAATTTTGTTTATAGCACTTTTAAAAATAGCTTCCCAGTCTGCCCCCAGATCAGCTACAACACATTTCTCACTAAAAGCAGCTTTAATGTAAAGATATTTTATCAGCATTTTATTTCAGATTACACACACACACAAGTGAACCTTTCTGAGAAGAGATAATTTATCATTACTATATAAAAGAACATTATTAGCATTTAAGGAAATGCTGCGTATAAATACAGAAGAAGCACAGTCATATAGATTTCTACTCAGAAGTAAGTCACATTGAATAGGTATTGCTCTGAGAAAGCAGGATTCCAGCCTAAGTACAATTTTATTTGTTTGTGCAAAGCTATTACCGTGTAAAAATAAGTCATTTTTTATATATAACTAGCTGGCCCTGCTACACGTTGATGTGGCTCAGTCTGTTAAATGGAGATTCAGAGTCCCCCTTCAGACTCCCCTCACCTTCAGAGTCCCCCTGTTTTATGCGTGTTCTGTTTACGCAGGCACATCCCTATGATTCTCCCCACCCTGTGCCGATCCATGACGTATCCCGCCTCCTCCTAACCCCTCCCCCGGCTTATCCCTGTGATTCCCCCCATCCGGAAGGCAGCCCTGTTCAGGGATGCTTTTAATGTTTAATCAATTATTTTATTTTATTTTTCTGTTGGAAGCTGCCCAGAGGGGCTGGGGAAACCCAGTCCAGGACCCAGAGCAGTGGCATGCGGTCAGTGGACTGGGGGACTAGGCTAGTCCCCTAAATGAAATGGTGGAGGAAGCCTCTCCGGCACCTGGGGTGGGACGCCATGGGGCAAGGTGAACCACTCGGCAGCACACGTGCAGCGCCCATATGGACTGCACTCGAGCAGCAGCCTATACGGACGGCGCATGCATGGCCGCTCTACAGCTGGGGGGAGGCAGCGGCCCATCTTGTCACCCCCACAGGGTGGCACCCCGGGCGGATGCCTCCCGGCCCCCTTTTGTACGCCCCGGCCTAAATGTTCCTGGTAACTTAGAGTATTAAAATATTAAAGCCTGGTGTTTTCTGCCCAAAGCCTGGGAAGCTCTGTCCAGTTTAGAGAGGGAGGCGCAATGCTCCGTCCAAGAACCCTCCCGCCACCTTCTCAAAGCCTGCCAGGAGGGCTTCAGCATTCTGTCAGAGGCCTAGCACCTCCTTCCCAAAGCCTGGGAAACTTCTGTCTGGCTAAGGGAGGGAGGCGTGATGTTTGTGCGCATAACGTCACCCCCCGCCCCGCCCCGCCCCGCCACCAC